>NC_090730.1:181543199-181568199 GCF_036898095.1 Palaemon carinicauda
TCATTTTCAACTTTCATTATGCTTCCACGAACTTGAAGTGTTTAAAGGGAAATCTATACACTTCAACTTTCATATAATTTCAGGAACTTGAAGGATTGACATGAAAAAAAAGTTGGAAGGCGGTTATGTTTTACCCACTGTTTATGTGTTTGTTTGTGTGTGTGTTTGTTCGTAAACAGCTTCCTGGCCACAATTTTTATCGCAGAGTGATGAAACTTTCATTGATTAACTGTTATATGAAGAGCTGGAATTGATTAAATTTTATAAGATCAAGGTCAAAGGTCAAGGTCACGGTCAAGCAAGATGTCCAATTCACGTAATCAGCCATGCGTTTGGATATCGTTGTTACAGAGACTTCAAACTTGGTTCATATTTGAGTGTATGAAAATCCACACAATTGATATATGTTAAATTCAAAGGTCAAGGTTAAGGTCACGCAAAAGTTCGAGAAATAAGCTGCCACGGCGGAGATCTGCGCTCTGCTGATTGTCCATCTAGTTTCTAGCTGTTATTCCTTTGAAAGTCCATCTCAAGTTTCATTTGTTTCATTTTGAATGATGTATTACAATTAGGAACCTATGATTTTTAATTCACGAATTAAAGATTTTCACAAAATTATGTAACAAAATTGAAACCTGATGTAGCCTTACAACATTCCATGAATAACTAGAAAGGGGTCTGAGAGTGTAGACTGTAGACCTTCACCACAGCAGCTAATATCTCGACATCAGTTTGCCTTTCCCAGAATCAATTTAGACCGTAGGGCCATTTGACATCTGTGTGAGTACCATGTGCTAAAATGAGGTTAATGTTAGGGTTAATCAGGTCGACCTTTACCTCGACCTTGACCTTAACCTTCAACTTAGGACTTTTAAAATTGAATCACTTCCACGTCGGAACATAATAATTCATCCCAGGAAGTTGTCCGCAAACGAACTAACGGGCAAATGGACGAAATTGTGCGAAAACATAACCTCCTCTCAACTTCGTTGGCGGAGGTAATGATTAAGTCCTAATAGTAGCCTACATAGAACACAAACAAACGAAGACAAACTGGAAAAAAAAAAAAAAAAAAAGGCGAAAACATAACCTCCTATCAACGTCGTTGGCGGAGGTAATTACTAAGTCCTAATGATAGCCTGCTTTGAAAATATTCCGCATTTGAAATGTCCATAAGTTCTACCAATTGGAAAGTGAAAAATATCTAAAAGTAAAACATACAATTGGAGCTAACCTTTCGCGAAATGTTATGATGAGCGAGCATCCAGCCAGCCAGCCATCCCGGTCTTCCACTCTGACAATCCCATTGCAAATGTCAGGGACAGTGACATTTGACGCTCGTAACGAGACATGAAACGTACATCATGCTGGCAAGTTCTTTATCTTTAAAAACATGGAGGTGTAGTTTCGTCCGGGGTACATGATATCTACATTGGCTGGAAAAATATATGCGTCGACTATTATATGTTCCTGTGAAAAATATGTTTTGAATTTTTTATAAGTCGAAAGGGAGTAATTTGCTTCTTACAATTTCCTAGGCAAAAGGTATAAATGATTCAAGCTCTTTTGATTGTTTGTATAATTCTATCAAATAAAAGCATCCCATTATTGTATCGGAAGGCTAAAATTATAAATAATTGAAGTTCATTTGATTTTTCTTTAAAATCTTATAAAATGAAATCTTCTATTTATTATATCGTAAGGCAAAAATTATAAATAATCGAAGCTCATTTGATTTTTCTTCATAATCCTCTCAAATAAAAGCATCCCATTATTGTATTGTAAAACAAAAAATATAGTAAATTGAAGCTCAATTGATTTTTCTTCATAAACCTATCAAATAAAAGCACCCTATTATTGTAGTGTAAAACAAAAATTATAGTAAATTAAATCTCAATTGATTTTTCTTAATAACCCTATCAAAGGAAAGAATCTCATCATTGTATCATAGGGCAAAAGCTATAAATGATTGAAGCTCATATGAGTTTTGTTTATAATCCTATCAAATAAAAGCATCCAATTATTGTATTGCAAAGCTAGAATTATAAAAAATTGAAGCTCATTTAATTTTCGTTTATAATGTTAGCAAATAATATCATCCCACTATCTTATTGCAAAGCAGAAATTATAAATGATTGAAGATTATCTGATTTTTCTATATAATTCTATCAAATGAAAGAATCCTATTATTGTATTAGAATGCAGAAATTAAAAAATATCGAAGCTCAATTGATTTTTCTTTATAATCTTATCAGATAAGAGAATTCCATTATTGTATTATAGAGCAAACAATATGAATATCAAAGTCCAATTGATTTTTTTATAATGATATCAAATAAAATAATCACATTATTATATTGCAAAGCAAAAATTCTAATAAATTGAAGTTCATTTGATTTTTCTTTATAATGCTACTTGATACAACCAGCCCAGTATTATAATTGTAATGCAAAAAATTTAAATGATTGAAGCTCATTTGACTTTTCCTCATAAGCATATCAAATAATATGAACAGTAGCAAGAAAAATTACTACAGTGAGCATTTTACGATTACATTGAAAATATCTACTTCTATATTTAAAGTGGAAGAATCACTTTGATTCCTAAAACCTGCAAGGCAAAATATTTGAGTAATAAAAGTTCTTTTTCTTTGTAGTTATATGGATTAAAAATATTCTCATTATTTTATTTAGATCTTTCACTATTTGGAGTTAGTTATGATTGGTTATGATATATATTCCTTTAAAAATTAACATAAAGAGAGGCATGGGTATTTCAGTAATAATAATAATGATAATAATAATGATAATGATAATGATGATAATAATAATTATCATTATTATTATTTTTATTATTATTATTATTTTATTATTATTATTATTATTATTATTATTATTAATGATAATAATAATAATAATAATAATAATAATAATAATAATAATAATAATAATAGTAATAATAATACCAAATATCTCTCTCTCTCTCTCTCTCTCTCTCTCTCTCTCTCTCTCTCTCTCTCTCTCTCTCTCTCTCTCCTTTGTGATTCACCAAAGTACCATATCACCCTTATAAGTGTACTCTACTGAAACATCAAATACACTTTAGCAATGCAAATTGGGAAAAATATAAAAATATATTTCCATTTCATCTAAAGTACCCCTTTCCTTAGTCGTCAAAGAGAAGTAATTGGGACTTAAATGAATATGCATAAGTCTTTATGTACTATCAAAGATCATACAAAAAAAAAAAAAAAAAAAATGTTAGTTATTCATAAAGATATGATTTCAATTCATATTAATTCTCTTTTTAACAAAAATCTTATTCATAACACATAATTGAGCTCCCAAATCGGTACACGTGTACTGAGTATTAATATTTCATAATAATTGTTGATATTCATTAATTTATTCTTTTTCTTTTCGACCGTTATCCTTACATTAAGGGGTCAGTTGCCTGATGCGGCCTCTCCAACGCCTTCTATCATAGGTATCCTTTTCAACCAAACCTCTTCTTTCCTTATCATCTGTCACCTTATATCGCCATTCAATTTTCTGCTTCCCTCTCCATCTTCTCCCACTAACAAGTTCCCCACAAGCATTCCTCACACTATCATTATTATTATTATTATTATTATTATTATTATTATTATTATTATTATTATTATTATTATTAGCTAAGCTACAACCCTAGCTGGAAAAAGAAGACTGCTAAAAGCCAAAGGGCTCCAACAGGGGAGAAGAGCCCAGTCAGGAAATGAAATAAGGAAACAAATAAACTACAAATGAAGTAAAGAACAATTAAAATAAAATACTTCAGGAACAGTACCAACATTAAAATAGATCTTTTATAAATAAATTATAAAAAGATACTTGTGTCAGCCTGTTTAACATGAAAACATCCGCCTAAAGTTTGATCTTTAGAAGTTCCACCGATTCAACCGCCTGATTAGGATGTTCATTCCACAATTTCATTTTATCAGGAGCAATCATGTCTTTGATTTTCAATAAACATAAAGCAACATGACCACATTATTGTTCCTCCAACAAGGCTTAAGTCGAGCCAAAAACCCTAAATTAATCCAAATTCCTCCTCCCCAAGCCCAATTTGGGTCTCATCTGCATAACATTGTTTGTTCCCTCGACGCTGAATTTTCTGGAAATATGAGCGCCAGTTTGTGCCAGCCACGAACCTCATCATTTATCATCCTTCGTGGGAATGAGGGTTAACGAGACGAATCTAGACACAATCAGGTCCCTTAGCTCCGTGGCTCTTCATCGGTTTCTCTCGGTTTAAGAATAAAATCTATTTCCTTAGATTATACATGTATATTGCAATAGTGCTATATCAGTACTATATATTCATATATGTGTGCACTCATATTCACTAACAAGGGATATCTGTAACTGTAAGTTTGTGAAGGGAATTCGTGAGAGTGGGAATTTCATTGCAGATTTATCCACCAACATTTAAGAATATGTTTCCTAATAAAAAACACATAAAAAACATAGCTTAAATTTTAGTTTTGCTATTATATATATGTATTTTTATATGTATACCTATTATATATGTAGGTATATATACATACATATATATATATATATATATATATATATATATATATATATATATATATATATATAGTATATATTATATATATGTATATATATAGTATATGTTATATATATATACATATATATATATATATATATATATATATATATATATATATATATACATACATATATATATATATATATATATATATATATATATAGTATATATTATATATATGTATATATATAGTATAGGCTATATATATATATATATATATATATATATATACAAATACATATAAATATGTATATATATATATATATATATATATATATATATATATATATATATATAAATATATATATACATATATATATATATATATATATATATATATATGTATATATATATATATGTATATAATTATTATCTATCAATTAGGCTATACAATAATATCATGCTAATGAAAATGCAAACAATTATATCTCTAAATATAAGTATTTTCACACAATCTAGAAAAATATATTCCCACTTTTAAGAAGGATAAAAAAAGATGATAAAAGACTTTTCTCTCCCGAAAAAAAGAAATGGAAAAAGTTTTTTTTGATTAGATAACGTCGTCCCTTTAGGAAAAGTAGGAACGAGACGGTCTGGATTCTGTCTGTTAAGATATGATAATTGAATTTGCTGGGATCCGATGGAACTCATTGAAAGTTGAAATGTTTAGAAATCTCTCTCTCTCTCTCTCTCTCTCTCTCTCTCTCTCTCTCTCTCTCTCTCTCTCTCAATATCTATAAAGGTGATATTTTTTACCTCTATGAGTGTGACTATAGAATTTTACAATTATGAAATAAATAAGTGAATATTTCAGGTGATATAACTGTGACCAAATATCTTTATTCCCTGTATAAATATCTCTTTTTAATGTAATTTTTTCAATTATATTGCAAGGCGTTTGAATGCAGACACTATATATGAAATTATGATTATTTTACTTTATAAAATAGCTAATAAACATAATTATTGGTCTCTATTAGAGACATATTACTAATTTTCTGGTATATTTATTTATATATATATATATATATATATATATATATATATATATATATATATATATATACATATATATACATATATATATATATATATATATATATATATATATATATATAGATATATATATGTATATATATAATTATATATATATGTATATATATATATATATATATATATATATATATATATATATGTATATATATAAATATATATATATATATATATATATATATATGATTATATATATATATATATATATACATATATATACATATAATTATATTTATATATACATATATATACACACATATATATATACATATATATATTTATATATATATATAATTATATATATATATATATATATATATTTATTTATATATACATATATATATATATATATATATATATATATATATATATATATATATATATGCATATATATACATATATATATATATATATATATATATATATGCATATATATACATATATATATATATATATATATTTATATATATATATATATATATATATATATATATGTATATATATACATACATATATACATATATATATATATATATATGTATATATATAAATGTATATACATATATATATATATATATATATATATACATATATATATATATATATGCATATATCTATATCTATATATATATATATATACATTTATAAATATGTATATATATATATATATATATATATATATATATATATACATACATATATATATATATATATATATATATATATATATATATATATATATATATGCATATATCTATATATATATATATATACACATATATAAATACGTATAAATATATATATATATATATATATATATATATATATATATATATTGATTTTAACTGAAAAAACTACATAATGCTATAACATTTCCATTCATAGAACTTGGCGACCAAACTGCTCTTCAGTCAAATTATTAGTATCCATTTTTTTTATTATTCGATTATTTTTATAATTTTGAAATTATATCAGTATAATAAAAGATATTTTCCCCTTTTCACACAGCTCTTTTTGTCCATTTGGGTTGGCATAATAAAAAAGAACCGATATAAAAGTTTGCTATCGCCTGCATATAAAAAAAAGAATCAGTTTAAAAAGCCTTTCAGTTACATCCAGTGCTCCATTCTTGCGAAATAATGTTTTGTATTCAAACGCTCCATATTTTACTTTTTTTAGTCCAATAAAGAGTGGGTGAACGTGTAACAAAACTCACTTAAAATATTATTTAGAGAAATAGAAAAAAAATGGCTCGCATTAACTTCTTTCTTTCTGAATGGTTATTATATAAGATGCTTAAAAAGATAGAAGGTTTGACATACATATCTTTTATCGTCCTATGAAAAAATACAACTGAAGAGGAAAATATTTTTTTTAGTATGAATGAATATCGAATGAATGTCACTGTGTAAACAGACGATTTTAACCTTTTGAAACATTTTAAAGGTTTTGCAATCTGTCTGAGGATTTAAATATTGTGGAAACGTTTTAAACGTTATACAGTCTTTCTAAGGAAAGAACTGTCAATAACATATATATATACATATATATATATGTATATATATATATATATATATATATATATATATCTATATATCTATATATATATATATATATATATATATATATGTATATATATATATATATATATGTATATATATATATATATATATATATGTATATATATATATATATATATATATATATATATATATATATATATATATATATATAGATATATAGATATAGATATATATATTTATATATATATATATATATATATATATATATATATATATACATATATATATATATATATATATATATATATATATATATATATATCTATATATATATATATATATATATATATGAAGATGTCTTTGATTTAGTTAGCAATAACTTCTTAATTAGTCTAGTATCTTACCTCTTCCTTTAGTTTAATATTAATTGAATTTCTCTCAGGAGTTTACATAAGCAAAGTTTCGTGGGTGAGGGATACGAATGCTGGTTTCTTTCTTTACTAGACATAAAAAGGGGTTTGAACAGGCACTTACAAGCAGTCAAAAACAAAAGCGTGGTTTTACATTAACACTTAGTGATGAACTCAGACGTCTTGACACTGGCTGGAGAATTTGGTGAATCCTGGTTTAGTTAGGCCTAAACGTCATCTATAGGCCTACTGTCGTCGCTGAAGTATAAGCCTTCGTCAGGTGTTGGGAAGGCTGGCGCGAAGTTCTAGACACGCCTTGGTCACTCGGGGACGTCACGCCTCTCGGTCGCTCTGGGACGTCTCGCCAAACGCACTCACAGACACTCAGGTGCGGGCGTAGTAACTTTGTTCGTCGTCCTTCGTTCTCAGGGGTAATTGTTCCCCTGTAATTTCGCGGCTGCTTTAGTATTCTACGTAATCGCCGTCCCTCAATTTGGTATAGGCAGCCGCCATGTGTTGTCGTCAAGGAGACCCGGCAGGTTAAGTAGGTCGTTAGACCTATTATACAGAGTGACTACTAGGAAGAGGGCGAGATGCCGTCTTCTCGTTGCTTATATATGGTCGTCCTGGGCGTGTCAAGCTATCCTTAATCACGTGACTTTTTCCCGGCTTCCACGTCTCATTCGTCTATGTTCCGTTCGACATTCAAGAACGGATCCTGTCGTTTGGGGGGGTTGTTTACGGGAAAGAACCCTGGAGTCAGCGAAATTAGTTGAAAACATCCTACCTAACTCCCGTTCACTCTCCTGTCTCTCCACAACTCTTTCTATATCTTTACAATTACTACTAACTGCATTTGTCTCCTCATTTCTTATTAATTAACAAAACCCACAAATAAAGACATCAATAACATACATAAACCTTCTGCATACGAAACTTACTCAAAAATAAGCATCTGTCTGACACCACTCGGCCAGCTACTAGGATTCTTATAGAATCCTCACATACAACAAAACAACAAACCTATTCTTTAGGTTTCCCAGTAATAACTAGTAGCAACTCATTAATCCTTTCCAATTTTCTGAAAACCAAATACTTCACCACATTATACGTTACCACAGTAATAAGTACAATCAAAAACACATTACACATAGTCAGAAATGGTGCAACATCTTTCTTGTAAAACAGAACATAATCATTATCAAGTGGCATTGCCACATTTTCTACCACTGTTAATTTGTCTAGCTGAAAATGATTAATCTTGTTCTCGTAACTCTTTGCAATGGAAGATTGATTTAACTCATAATGCAAAAACACACTTGGTACATAATAGAGATAATCATTTATCACTACTGAGCAAGAATCTGCAAATGACTTCAAGTTTCCTAACTGAAATGTTTGAGTCTTCCCATCACAAGTAACTTCTGCATTTTTAGTACTTTGTACATAAACAAAAATCTCATTACCTAAATGTAATGCCCTGTATGGCAAAGCAAAAGTTTCAAATTTACACTCTCTCATCAACTCATAATTCTCAAAGAAAATACCTCGGATACACGGAAAATTGCTCATAGGTTGTTTAATTTGCACAAAATTGCACATGGATTGACTTTCACTTATCAACACACACTGTTCTAAATCACCTTCTTCTAAAATAATCATCAACAACTTGTTCTTATCCAATGCTAGACGAACCTTCGGATGGTTCCAAATTATTGTTGCATTTCCTATCTTAACTGGGAAAGGATGTATTGTATACAGGTCAAACAAATTCATACCCTTGAAGGGGATCAATACCAACAAATACCCTTTTGTTACTTTCACAGTTGACATTGTGTAATACCAAAATATATCTTCTAGCAAAGGCTTGGAATGGCTATTTACCATACACCAATCGATAATTTCTTTCAAAGTTTTTGGAGAAATGATAGCAGGGCTGAGTATTCCCTTTTGTGCATTTATTAGTCCGTTCACAGATTCCTTGTGATCACCAATCTCGATTTCTACTTCATGAATCAACTTAAACACTTGTTCTACGTCATCTATTTTATTAGAAACATTCACGTTAACTTGATTAATAAATTCCACCATCTTTTTTATGTTCTCTACATTCTTATTATTATTTTCTATCAGAGTACTTATAAGATTACCCTTCTGATTAGCCCATTTCTCGATTAGTTCTACACGATCAGTCAAACCTCTTACATCGTTTTCTGTAGCCACTCCAAACAAAGCACTAAAGGCACTTCCTACAAAAGGTAACAAAGATCTCTTGTTTCTTTGAGGCCTGACAATGTCTTCAATTTTACCCTGTAAATTTCTTAATACTTCTACAAAGGCAGAATCACTATGGGTTAGTATGCACTTCCGTAGTTCCTTATCTAACTGGTTCAAATGTTCTTCCCTTTCTAATATTGAATTGACATTAATTTTTACTACAGCAAAATCTGTTAACAGTTCACCTTTTCCATGATTTTGTATCAAGGCCCCACTTTTAATGTCTATTTCGCAAGTGATACCGACCACCAGGGGTAGGATCAGAAGGAAGTTTTTCCACCACTTCCTGTAGAAGTTGAGAGGACCATGGATTAGTTTTTACAACCTTCATATGATTCCAATGGGCATACCTTACATCTAAATTCTGTTCATGTATCAGCTTAAATTTATTATTCCTTTCCCTTTCTAACACTCTATAAGGACCTTCAAATTTGGGAGATACCTTTTCATTTGGTCCTTCCTTTACATGTACCTTTATATATACTTGTGAGCCTATCTTCAGGTCAGTCATGGAACTAGTTGTGTCATAGTATTTCTTATTTACCTGTTGGCCCTTTTCTAAAGATTGTCTGGTTTGTCTTATTATTTGAAAGGTTCTTTGCAGTTTCCAAGCTATATAGTCCTGGTAATCATATGTGTGCCTAGGAGGTTTTGCGTCATCTAACAATGAGTTTGGCAGTCTTTTCTGATAACCATAAAGCAAAAAGTGTGGGGTTTCTCCTACTGTCTCATTTACTGTGTTATTCAAAGTAAACTGAACGTCCTCTAGCGCTAGGTCCCAATCTTCTGTAGTTGGACTAATGATAGTTCGCAGTACATCCAGTATCTTCTTATTGGCCCTTTCCACTGTCCCATTTGAACTCGGCTTATAAGGGGTTATCTCGCATTTCTTTATCTCAAAAAATTCACAAAGCTTTTTCATTACCTCACTGGTGAATTCGGGTGCATTGTCCGACAAAAGTACCTCCGGACACGAATGTCTTGTGAGTATTCTGGTCTTTAAAGCTTCTGCAACAGAAACTGCAGTTCTATCTCTGACTGGGACAATTTCTAAATACCGAGTCAAATAATCAATGAATACCAGTATATATTTATTTCCTCTCAAAGTTTTTGGAAAGGGTCCTATATGATCCATCTGAACTACCTCAAAAGGGTTTAAATTACTAGGATATTTTTCTAAAGGAGCTCTGACATTTACATGACCTTTATGCCTATTACAAGTTTGACATTCATTTACAAATTGCTTTGCTTCTTCGCTGCACTTAGGCCAAAAATAATTTCTATTTATTGTTCTCAGAGTCTTTTTGATTCCTGGATGTCCTGCCAACTTGTGGGTATGTGTTAGAGTTAATACTTCTTTAGTCAGGGTGTCAGGCACATATAGTCTAGAGCAAGCACTCCTATCCTTAGCCTTCTTATATAATATCCCATTTATTAATTCAAAATCTGACCTAGAGGTTTCATCTTGTAGCAAATCTCCTATTATTTTCCTGATACCTTCTTGTTTCTCTTGTTCTATTTTAACTCTCTCCAAATCTAAGTCTACGACCTGACAGCTGAAACAAAAAGTGTTAGTTGTGATAATTCTTTCAGTATCCTCTTGTGCTCTAGATAATCCATCTGCTAAAGTATTAAACTTACCTGGAATGTATCTAAATTCTGGAGCAAACTCTAGCACACTAATAAACCATCGATTAAACTTTAAGTTATTAGTGAAAGCTCTTTTCTTAAATAGGTCACATATGGGTTTATGGTCAGTAAGTACATTTACTTTGTGTCCTAACAAAATGTGCCGAAACTTTCTCAGTGCCCAATAAATGGCTAAACATTCCTTTTCTGTGGTATTGTAATTTCGTTCGGCCGCATTCAGGACTCTACTTGCATAATATACTACCCTCATTCGGGTTTTTTGCCTTCTGTAACAAAACCGCTCCTATTCCTGTATTCGAAGCATCACATGCTAAGTAAAATTGCTTGCTAAAGTCTGGATACACTAAGATAGGATCTTGGATTAATTTCTCCTTCAACTTTTGAAAAGCCTCCTCTTGCTCTGCTTTCCATTCAAACTCTACATCCTTCTTAGTTAATTCTGTCAATGGTTTAGCTATAGTAGCAAAATTTTTGACAAATGGTCTATAGTATCCTATCATCCCTAAAAATCTTCTTACACCTTTCAAATTTTGTGGAGCAGGATATTCCACAATCGCCTTTATTTTTCCTTCTTGCATGCGTAATCCATCAGCACTGATCACATGTCCTAAATATTCTAATGATTTCCTCAAGAATTGACATTTCTTAACCTTTATCTTTAATCCTGCCAGTCTTAGTCGTTCTAAAACGATTTCTATGGTTCCGAAATGGCTCTCTATATCTTTGCTAAATATAATGACATCATCTAAATAGACTGACACATTCTCTATGTCTCCTAAGATCTGTAACATTAACCTTACAAAAGTCAATGGAGCTGATGTTAACCCAAATGGCATTACCTGAAATTCTAAGTGTTCTTTATGTGTGCTGAAGGCAGTTAATGGCTTTGATTCTTCGTCTAAAGGTACTTGCCAATATCCACTTAGTAGATCTAAGGATGAGAAGATCTTTGCTCCTCCTAACTGAGCCAAAACATCGTTTATTACAGGCATGGGCATCCTATCAGGAACTGTGTTCGCATTCAACTTGCGATAATCAATCACTAATCTGTAACTTCCATCTTTCTTTGGAATCAACAACATGGGAGAATTATAAGGTGATTTAGAGGGTATGACCACTCCTTCTTCTTTCATTTCTTCTATCATTTTATCTACTATTGGACGTTGGCTGATAGGTAATTTATAATTAGGTATGAAAAAAGGGTTTAGCTCCATCATCTAGGATTATCTTATGTCTTAACACCTCAGTCCTACCTAACCTATCACCTGTAATTGCTATGCCCTGCCTATATTTATTTAAGGTTTCTATTAACCTTTTACGGTACTCAGGAAAATCGGTGTTATCTATCTCCCTATCTATTCCTGCATCAATGTTTCCTATGGTAAAGAATGCTTCCTCCTCTAACGGAATCATTTTGTGTGTAACTTCTATTCCTGTACAAAATTCTGTACCCGCTAACAAATGGAGTCTTTTATCAGAATAATTCATGACATAAGTAGTACAGGCTAATCCCTCCATCTGAACTAATGAGTTATCCATTCTGACATATTCTGGTAATCCTTCTGGGGTCAAGATTACATCATTATTTGTGTGTAGGCGGGTTATTAAATATACTCTAGTAAGAGTATTGGGCAGTAGTACTACATCTCTAGCTAGCCTAAATCTTATTTTGTTTGCATCTGCTGTGCTGATCAGACTTATTTCCCCAGTTTGTACTTGAGTACAAAAACATGAATCTTCATCTCCTCCTTTTTGAGATTCTGTTTCTCTTAAGTGTCTTAATTCTTGTGAATTCAATGTGCCTAGCAGCAAAACTTCTTGGAATTCCCTTTTATCTATTCTCTCAGATTCTCTGTCGACATTTTCATCCTTAGTATGTGTGCTGCCTTTACAAGAAGTAATTTCTCCCTTTCTAGGTGCAATTGCTAAATTCTCTTCTTTCTCCCTTTCTTCTGATTTTACTTTGATTTCCCTTTCTCTTTCTGAACCGGAGTGTGTTTCAACTATCGAAGCGGTCCCCTGCAAATTGGCCAAATTTGTAGTGGACTTGTCATCAACAAGTTGGAAACAGACTTCCTGATTATTTCCCTTTAGAACTAATCTTCTGTCTTGACAATCAAAAACTATGCCAAAATCTTGCATTGTTGCAAAAGAAATCAAAGCTCGAGCGGGAAATGCTACTTCTTGCAAAACCAAAAATGGCACTTGACACTTCTTCTCTAGCAATTCAATGTTTAAATCTATGGCTCCTACATTGTTAAGCTGATTGCCAGTTATCCCCTGAATTAATGTATCCTCACTCCTAATTGCAGAAATAGGTATATTCAAACAATCAGTTAAGGTATGGAGCCCTATGAGATTTACAGTACTTCCTGAATCTAACAAACTAAGACATTCTTTACCTTCTATCTTGATATTTGTCTTGGGTAATGATTGCTGTCGGAAGGATAAATATGTTGCTGGCAACGTGGATGTACCTCCGCTACCTGCAACATCCTTCCATTCTTTGGTTTCCCTATTTCCTGGACTCCTATCCTGCTCTTCTAGTCACTTTCTGTTACCTTGTTTTTCTTCGGAGTAATTAGTAGGGTTTGAGTTATCCCTTGCCTGTACCTGAGGAGTATTTTCGGAGGGTTTATTATGTTTCTTACCTTGGTACCAACATTCTTGGTCTGTGTGACCTCCTCTTTGACAATACTGGCAATACCTATTCTTTGGTCTAGCTCCCTTATGATGATAATTCCCTCTAGATTTATATGTTTCCTTATAATTTCCTCTGTTTTGTTCATTTGACTTGTAAGGGGGCTGGTTATTTTGATAATTTTTATGGTAATATTTATTCCTACCGGTCTCGTTTTTCTGTATAATTTCTTGACATTCATTCGGTGTTTTTGTGGTTTTCTGGGCAGGATCTAACTTTAGGTCTTCCAACAAGGCCGCATACATCTTACTGTAGGCCACAAGGTTTAGAACTTCATCTATATCTACCAGGTTCTTATTATCCTTACTAAACTTGGTTCCGTCTCCTACCGTGATTGTGGGCAATGACAAAAAGTCTTCCCTAACTGCTCTTACCTGATCCCTAACCTGGGCACGCCAACTGGCCCTGGATTCACCTTCACATTTATTAGTTGAGGTAAGCCTATACAAGTTCGACAACCGATCGGTCTCCTTGGCCGATCGCCACAATAGTCTGCATTCCTCCTTGAACTCGTTGAAAGTGGTAATTTTTTCAAAGGCCTTACCGTTTAATGTAGGGTGAGCATCCCCTACGTCTACGTTGACTAACATCATTGCCTGTTTAATTTTTGCAACATCGTCAGTTATTTTAAAACTAGCGATCCTATTCTCTGTGTCCGCTAACCACTTATCTACACTGTATTTCTCTAACCTTTGTTTGTCGGGATTATCCCTACTTACATTTCCACAAAACCGTGTGGTTTGTGTGATCAGCCCAGCGGAATTCATATCGGCAATATTTGCTCTTACCGGACTCGAACTTCGGTTTCTAGTCAGATTTTGACGTCTTCCTACACTAGCACTTCGCGACCGTCTGTCTGCAGTTAATCTCAAGTCGTACTGATATTGTGTAAGTCTTTGGAAAATATTGTCCAGACTCATATCACAAAAAAAAGGAAAAATTAAAACACCAAAATTTTCTTACGAGAGACAAATGCCCTGACTTCCTATTCTATAGAGAGACAGTATTTATACAAAACAAGAGAGTGAACGAAAACATGCAAACTACTCACATATCCATTGGTTCACGACTCCTTTGGTTTCCCTCTGTTTTTCTTGAGATTGTTTTGTATTTCTTCGACACATAAAAGGGGGTTTCAGCACTTTCCTGAAATAAAGCCAGTATTAGTTCAAACTTAATACAACACGGCACAGTATCCCTTAACGATGCCACCATTTGTGAAGATGTCTTTGATTTAGTTAGCAATAACTTCTTAATTAGTCTAGTATCTTACCTCTTCCTTTAGTTTAATATTAATTGAATTTCTCTCAGGAGTTTACATAAGCAAAGTTTCGTGGGTGAGGGATACGAATGCTGGTTTCTTTCTTTACTAGACATAAAAAGGGGTTTGAACAGGCACTTACAAGCAGTCAAAAACAAAAGCGTGGTTTTACATTAACACTTAGTGATGAACTCAGACGTCTTGACACTGGCTGGAGAATTTGGTGAATCCTGGTTTAGTTAGGCCTAAACGTCATCTATAGGCCTACTGTCGTCGCTGAAGTATAAGCCTTCGTCAGGTGTTGGGAAGGCTGGCGCGAAGTTCTAGACACGCCTTGGTCACTCGGGGACGTCACGCCTCTCGGTCGCTCTGGGACGTCTCGCCAAACGCACTCACAGACACTCAGGTGCGGGCGTAGTAACTTTGTTCGTCGTCCTTCGTTCTCAGGGGTAATTGTTCCCCTGTAATTTCGCGGCTGCTTTAGTATTCTACGTAATCGCCGTCCCTCAATTTGGTATAGGCAGCCGCCATGTGTTGTCGTCAAGGAGACCCGGCAGGTTAAGTAGGTCGTTAGACCTATTATACAGAGTGACTACTAGGAAGAGGGCGAGATGCCGTCTTCTCGTTGCTTATATATGGTCGTCCTGGGCGTGTCAAGCTATCCTTAATCACGTGACTTTTTCCCGGCTTCCACGTCTCATTCGTCTATGTTCCGTTCGACATTCAAGAACGGATCCTGTCGTTTGGGGGGGTTGTTTACGGGAAAGAACCCTGGAGTCAGCGAAATTAGTTGAAAACATCCTACCTAACTCCCGTTCACTCTCCTGTCTCTCCACAACTCTTTCTATATCTTTACAATTACTACTAACTGCATTTGTCTCCTCATTTCTTATTAATTAACAAAACCCACAAATAAAGACATCAATAACATACATAAACCTTCTGCATACGAAACTTACTCAAAAATAAGCATCTGTCTGACATATATATATATATATATATACATATGTATATATATATATATATATATATATATATGTATATATATATATATATATATATATCTATATCTATATATATATATATCTATATATATATATATATATATATATCTATATATATATGTATATATATATATATATATATATATATATATAGATATAGATATAGATATAGATATATATATATATATATATATATATATATATATATGTATATATATATATATATATATATATATATATATATATATACATACATATATACATACATATATATAAATATATATATATATATATATATATATATATATATATATATATATATATATATATATACATATATATATATATATATATAACAAATAAAGATAAACGTTTTTTCTCACCATATATGTAATGTGTTTATTTGCACAAGACCCTTCAGGGGAAAAGTCCCATTACATATTAAGGAAATCCTCCAGAATAAAAATAGAATTCATGGAAAAAAATGAAAGCAAGTTTGTTGTTTTACAAAATCATAAGAAATATACTAATTTCCTTTGAAATGTATAGCATATTCTCTTTCCTGATGTAAGGAGATTTTTATATTGGAAAGTCCTTTGCATCATAACATACCAGGAATTGGCACTGGTTTTGATTTAATGGTGTCATTAAATGATAATGGAGTTCTAACTTACATGGAAGGGCCTAAATATGCTTGTGCATTTTGACACCAAAAATGATTTTACACAGGAAAAGATGTAAATTACAAGGAAGTGCGTATATATGCTTATGCTTTTTAACAGCAAAAATCATTTGACACAGGCAAAGATCTAAATTACAAGGAAGTGCGTAATTATGTTTTTGTCTTTTGACAGCAAAAATTATTTTACACAGGCAAAGATCTCAATTACAAGCAAGTGCGTAATAATGCTTTTGCCTTTTGACAGCAAAAATTATTTGACACTTACAAAGTTCTCAATTAAAAGTAAGGGCTTAATTATGCTTTTGCCTTTTGACAGCAAAAATTATTTGACACAGGCTAAGATCTAAATTACAAGGAAGTGTGTAATTATGCTTTTACCTTTTGACAGCAAACATCATTTGACACAGGCAGCAATCTAAATTACAAGGAAGTGCGTAATTTTTTTCTTTTTTTTTTTTTTGCCTTTTGACAGCAAAAATAATTTGACACAGGCAAAGATCTAAATTACAAGGAAGTGCGTAATTATGTGTTTGCACTTTGGTAGCAAAAATTATTTGACACAGGCCAATATTTAAAACTAAGCAAGTGCATAATTATGCCTTTACCTTTTAACAGCAAAAATTATTTGACACAGGATAAGATTTGAGTTATAAGGAAGTGAGTACTTGTGCTTCTGCTTTAGAATATTCAAAATTGTTTCTTACAGGCAAAGATATATAAATAAATATATATATATATATATATATATATATATATATATATATATATATATATATATATATATATATATTATCCTTACTTGCTAAGCTACAACCCTAGTTGGAAAAGCAGGATGCTATAAGGCCAAGGGCCCCAAAAGGGAAAATAACCCAGTGAGGAAAGAAAATAAGGAAAAAATTACAAGAAGTTTAAGAACAACTACAATATTACAATAAATCTTTCATATATAAACTATAAAACACTTCAAAATACACACACACACACACACACATATATATATATATATATATATATATATATATATATATATATATATGTAATTGATATAGAGTTTAATCAAATGTACAGCTCCTGATTGCAATATTGAATTTTATGTCCGATAGTAATTCATATTCGCAAGCAACCATTAAAATTTCACCAAACAAATGCATAGTAGTTGAAGTGCGTATCAAACAAAAATTATTCATGGACAAATATCAACAAACAGAGGCGCAAACTTTCATTTGGTTAGTAACATGGGCAGCGCCTGCCATCGGTTTTAATTGGCTACCAGTGCAAAATAATTGCGTAATTGGATGTGAACGAGGATACGCCCTATGTTATTACGCATTTATTGATATGACATGAATATTTGAAATCTCAAAGGGTGCTTTTATAATGGGGAGAATAATTTGCGTTTTAATAATTCCTCACTCATTTTAGGAAGGGATAAAAGAATGAAAATAATATAATGATCATATCCTTAAGCGTTATATATGGATATTTAATTAATATAAGCCACATATTCAATACTTCATATAGGTTATGTTTAATTCTTAATTTCCTTAGCCAAATTCAAATGTTTTACGATGGGTATACACTCACTCTTGTTTATTTGTTACCTCCGCTAACGAAGTCGGGAGGAGGTTATGTTTTTGCCCTTGTTTGTCTGTATGTACGTTTGTTTGTTTATGAACAACTTCCTAGCCATGATATATTCTCATAGAATAGTGAAACTTTCAGGGATTAATTATGTTGAGAAGTGGAAGTGATTCAATTTTTAAAGTCCTAAGTCAAAGGTAAAGGTCAAGGTCGAGCAAAAGGTCGACGAATTAACACTAAGGCAAGCTGGTTCACAGAATTAAGCTGCCATGACGGAGGTCTGTAGTCTTAGAGTTTTACTTCTAGTTTCTTAGTTTGTTTGTTAGGAAATTTATACCAAAACTACTCTACGTAACCGACCAAATTTGGTAGTCATGATGCATATGACCCAATGGTGAATCTGTAACATTTTGGATAGAGTACGTCAAAGTACAAGTACGCAGCAATACTTTGAAATTAATCGCTATGTTAAATAAATGGCAAATATTCTGTTAGTTTATTTTTTATTTGTAGACAACAATAAGAAAAAATGACTGAACCAATTTCAACGAAACCTGGTGGGCATATGGGGTATGACACAAGGAGAAATCCATTAGATTTTGAAGAAAATACATCGAACAACAAGTACGTAATGCAGTTAAGAGCAAAGTAAGAAAGCTTAGTATAGCTAAGGTATGGTCTCTATAAAGTTTCCTTCTAATTTTTCTTTGCAATGGTTTCCAATTTTTATTCCAATTCTTTTAAGGTATAAAGATTCGTAACCCTTTAACGTCCTGAGAAATATCATTCTGAGCTTAGGAACACCAAAGTCACTTGGACCACATAGGAAAAGATAATACTACAGCCTACTGAACTGATAAACATCTGACATGTATTAAAACAGAAATCACACTTACCAGTTGGAACTCAAGAAGTAGTGAAGGTCAATATTCTTGGATGAAGACCCAAACCGTTATTCTAAGGAGGAGTAATTCATTTACGTATCACTCAAGAATGCATCACGGTACATCACTAAATGCAAAGATGCTAGAGCAGTTCTGACAAAGGATTTCTCGAGGACGAGTAAAGCGAAAGTAGAACACCTTTATAACAACTCTTCCTTCCATGACATCATTTTAATAGAACAAGGACAATCGAACAACAGGAAGAACAGAGACGCAGTTCATTTACGAGCAAGATATATGTCGTCTACTTATCAATGAAATTATAGCGCAGATTTAGAATATCGTTAGAACATGGCTTGGTGAACAGTGAATCTGGGACAAAGGTGAATTGAGAAAGGACTTGAACATGGTTCGGCTGGTGAAAAGAAAGTTGTAACTGCCAAATGCCTGTATGAACACATTATATATTTCGACTTTGGACCCTACCTGTTTCCTATAAAAACATTGAAAGTCTGTGCGTGTGTGTGTGTGTGTAAGAGAGAGAGAGAGAGAGAGAGAGAGAGAGAGAGAGAGAGAGAGAGAGAGAGAGAGAGAAGAAATTTCCCTATAGGTTGAAGTATATCCCAATATATAATAGCTTCACATAGAAGAGTTTTTTTTTTTAAATTAAAACGTGATAAAAAAACTCAATATCATTAATATTCTAAATTCAAATCCACCATAACTAAGAGATGGAGAATTCAGAATTATTTATCTTTCTTCGATATCAGTTTTGCAAAAGGATTTTGTCATGCAATTCCTATTCTAGATATGTTTGAACTCAGACCACTTAACTGCCAAGGCAAGAGCTAGTTTATCATAAACGATGAGTCTATTCATTCAAAATAATAAATAGAATCCAGTTCAGACCAGCTTCCTGGAATTGGAATTGCCTGAGGCAACCATATGGTTGCCAGGGAAACCCATCCATAGGAACCAAAATATCCATTATCAAGTTTAAAGAATAAAGAAGTATTTGGGCCATCTTACAACATCAATTGAAAAATGATAAAGTATGGGGTATATTAAATGACAATCTATAATAAATGCTACGAGATGCAATTGCATGTTTTCACAAGAATTACTTATTTAATTAGATACGTAATGCTAATATTTGTCTTATAATATATGATATCGACTGTCACAAATATTTTTTAGATGTCTAAGTAAACTAAAATTTGGTAAAACACATCATATGTTCATGGAGGAAGAACTTGTATAACCAACCGAATTCGAAATATCTTTTTTTTTTCCTTTTCACATTTCGGCACATAAATTATTAGAAAGTTTCATCATCATCATCTCCTCCTACGCCTATTCACGCAAAGGGCCTCAGTTAGATTTCACCAGTCGTGTCTATCTTTAGCTTTTAATTAGATACTTCTCCAACCATCATCTCCTACTTTAAGCTCCATAGTCCTCAGCCATGTAGGTCTGGATTTTCCAACTCTTCTAGTGCCTTTTGGAATCCAGTTAAATGTTTAGTGAACTAATCGCTGTTGGGGAGTACAAAGAGCATGCCCAAACCATCTCCATCTGTCCCTCATAATGATCTAATCCACATATGCACTTGAGTAATCTCTCTTATAATATAGTTTCTAATCCTGTTCTGCCATTTGACTCCCAATATCCTTTTGAGGGCTACTCTCAAACCTACTAAATCTGTTGTAGATTGAGAAATTCATCATTAAAACAAAAACCATTAACTTGCCTATAACAGTGTTTCTTAGACAGAAGCTCACACGATCCTTTATGGGAAGAAACACTTCAATCACTATAACTGCCATCTTTCCTCGCTTGTCTGATATGCACTGTTCAACTGTGCATCTTTCCTGGCTTGTCTGATATGCACTGTTTAACTGCGCGTCTTTCCACGCTTGTCTGATATGCAACGTTTAGCTGCGAATCTATCCTGGCTTGTCTAATATGCACCGTTTCATTGCGCATCTTTCCTGGCCTGTTTGATATGCACAGTTTACTTGCGCGTCTTTCTTGGCTTGTCTGATATGCACCGCTTAGCTGTGAGTCTCCTGGCTTGTCTGATATGCGCCATTCAATTGCGCATCTTTCCGGACTTTTCTGATATGCACCGTTTAACCGCACATTTTTACTTGCTTGTCTGGTATGCACCGTTTAACTGCGCGTCTTTCCTGGCTTGTCTGATGTACACTATTTAACTGCGAATCTTTCCTGGCTTGCTGATATGCACAGTTTATTTGCGCCTCTTTCCTGGCTTGCCTGATATACACTATTTATTTGCGCATCTTTCCTGGCATGTATGATATGTCGTTTAACTGCGCATCTTTCCTTGCTTTTCTGATATAGACCGTTTAACTGTTCATCTTTCCTCGCTTCTCTGATATGCACCGTTCAAGTGCGCATCTTTCCTCGCTTCTCTGATATACACCATTTAACTGCACATCTTTCCTCACTTCTTTGTTATGCACGGTTTCACTGCGCATCTTTCCTCACTTCTCTGATATGAATCGTTTAACAGTGCATCTCTCTGCCGCCTGTTTGATATTGCATGAATAAATCTTGAAGGAAAACTTTCCTTCCTGTTTAAAAAAAAAGATGCAACTTCTCAGAATTCCGACTTCTGGAGATTCTAGTTCTTTAGATGGGGAGTCAGAATATTAGCTTTTCACATGCGAGTTTCAGCTTTAAATGTCGCTGCAATATAAAGATAGAAGCCTGAATGTTAAGAGTTGCATACTCTAAGTGTTTACTGTAATCTTTACATTATATATATATATATATATATATATATATATATATATATACATATATGTATATATATAATATATATATATATATAATATATATATATAATATATATATATATATATATATATATATATATATATATGTATATGTATGTATATATATATGTATATATATTTATAAATATATATATATATATATATATATATATATATATATATATACATATATACATATATATATATATATATATATATATAAGTATATATATATATATATATATATATATATATATATATATATATATATATATATATATAAAAAAAACTGGACTGCACAAGGTACTAGGAGAGTTAGAAAACACAAGCTTACATGACTGATGACTATGAAGCGTGAAGTAGGAGATGATGACTGGAGAAGTATTGATTTAAAAACTCAAGAGAGAGTCGACTGGCGTAATCTAATCTAGGCCCTTTGTGTCAATAGCCGTAGAAGAAGATGATGCTTATGGTGATGATGATTACTAGATAATCATATGCTGTTATTTTTTCAAACATCCATCTCTCTTTTACAACACTTTTAATTTGGTATTCTGAATCTCTTGAGATTTCTCGATGAATATGCATCATGCAGAACGATTCCCTGACCTTCTCCAGCTCCAGACAGTGTTTCCGAGAAATCTGCCATGACACGATCTAGTCAAACAGCTACATTATTATTATTATTATTATTATTATTATTATTATTATTATTATTATTATTATTATTATTATCATTATTATTATTATTATTATTAAAATGCTAAGCTAGAACCCTAGATGAGATGGATATGCAGGATGCTATAATCCCAGGGGCTCCAACAGGGAATGTAGCCCAGTGAGGAGAGAAAACTAGAAAAAATAAATTATTACAAGAACAGTAACTTCATTAAAATATACATTTCCTATATAATCTATAAAAACTTTAACAAAATAAGAGGAAGAGAAATACTGTACGATAGAATAGTGCGCCAGATTGTACCCTCAAGCAAGAGAACTCTAATCGAAGACATTGAAAGAAAATAATACAGAGGCTATAGCACTACCCAAGACTAGAGAACAATGGTTTGCTTTTGGATTGTCTTTTACAAAGCTGTAGCTTCGCTATTCGGAACAAATTATTCGTCTTCGGAAATCAATTCATTCTTTGTGGTTGTCGCCTCCTATTTCCTGCATTGCTTTGAGGCACATCAAACGCGGATAAACCTTCGTTCAAAGGCGTTTTCTTTTTCATCTAATACATCTGGCTCTTTTTTTTTATATCCATTTGCGTGGACACCTTTGATTTCGCACAACGCTTCCTCTTCGTCGATACACAAAGGGCTGGAAAAGAATGCAAATACACCCACAGACAGAACGATAGAGGCGGAACGCTGTTTATGGAACGAATGAAAATGTATTTTGATGGTGTGGATCAGTCACTTCCCTGTTGATCTTTTGTTCATTTGCTTTTAGATGAATGTAAACAAAATAATTGTTTACATCGCGTCTATGGTGGAGTCACAGGCAACATGTGGGACACTGAAAACAATAAAAAAAAATCTGACATTTGGATATAGTTTATCAATAATAAAAACAGAGGGAGGAAAATTAAAAAGGAAAAATATTGGAAGATATATCAAGATAAAAGAAATAATGGAAACAGAGTGAGGAAGAATAAAAAGGATAAATATTGGAAAATATATCGAGGTAAAAGAACAGTGTTACATTTCTTACTATTTATTGTCTGAAATTAAATAATAGGAAACTAGAATACATAATTTTATGTATTTTACTTTTAACAGATTTTATATCATACATACATAAACGCTTATAAGTCAGAGCATTTAAGAACGTAAAGATGTGTTGCAAATAGAATTGATATTAATAGTTTTGTATCACGAAATACTAAATCAACAGTCAATCTGTCAAGTCGAAACCTTGTTTGAAGTGACAGGTAATCAATATGGCGAGCTGATTAAGAGCAGTTGGCTTACGAAAAAAATACTAACTCCAAAATTGTTGGTTTTCTTAAGAACTATTGCAATTGCCTCCGCCAACGAAGGTGGAAGTAGGTTATGTTCCTCCCCCCCCCCAGTTTTTTATGTTTCTTTGTATGTGTGTGTGTTTGTTTGTAAACAGCTCCCTGACCACAAGCTTAATCGTAAAGTAATGAAACATACACGGATTACCTGTTATGTGAAAAGGTGGAAATGATCAAATTTTGTAAGGTCAAGGTCAAAGGTTAAGGTTACGGTCAAGTAAAATGTCCAATTTACGTAATCAGCCATAAATTTGGACATCATTGTCACAGAGACTTCTAACTTGGTTCATATTTTGGAGTATGAAAATCTACGCCAATTAATACATTTCAAGCTCAAAGATCAATATCAAGGTCGAGCAAAAGGTTGAGAAATAAGCTGCCGTAGCGGAGGTCTGCACTCTACTGAGTGCCCCTCTAGTTTAAGATTGTTACTGATTTTTCAGCAAGTTGTTCAGAAGGATATTTCAAGCTAGAGATATGCAGATTCTTGTGTTTTATTTGCTATTACTTACGTTAATTACAGTTGAATCATTGTTAAC
>NC_090730.1:181573199-181578199 GCF_036898095.1 Palaemon carinicauda
GAACCTGACCGCTACCAGCTGTCCGAGGATTTAC
Organism: Palaemon carinicauda; assembly: GCF_036898095.1. Taxonomy (NCBI): domain Eukaryota; kingdom Metazoa; phylum Arthropoda; class Malacostraca; order Decapoda; family Palaemonidae; genus Palaemon; species Palaemon carinicauda. Next base: position 181,573,234 of record NC_090730.1, read on the forward strand.
CTGGCGAGACATCAGTCTCTTACCAGCGAGTTTTACCCAATTTCCCGGGCCACCACGTGACACAATTGGTAGTAATTCATTCAAATTACCCCTAATGAGTCAATATGGATAAATATCAACACAACATCGTGTTCAAATAGAAATAAATTTCTACCTCATACTTGGGATCAAACACTAGCCCCTTCTAATTAAAGGCCAGGTCGAAACCAACCATGTCACGAGAGCCCATAAAAGAAATTGGAACCTGACCGCTACCAGCTGTCCGAGGATTTACCTGGCGAGACATCAGTCTCTTACCAGCGAGTTTTACCCAATTTCCCGGGCCACCACGTGACACAATTGGTAGTAATTCATTCAAATTACCCCTAATGAGTCAATATGGATAAATATCAACACAACATCGTGTTCAAATAGAAATAAATTTCTACCTCATACTTGGGATCGAACACTAGCCCCTTTTAATTAAAGGCCAGGTCGAAACCAACCATGTCACGAGAGCCTATAAAAGAAATTGGAACCTGACCGCTACCAGCTGTCCGAGGATTTACCTGGCGAGACATCAGTCTCTTACCAGCGAGTTTTACCCAATTTCTCGGGCCACCACGTGACACAATTGGTAGTAATTCATTCAAATTACCCCTAATGAGTCAATATGGATAAATATCAACACAACATCGTGTTCAAATAGAAATAAATTTCTACCTCATACTTGGGATCGAACACTAGCCCCTTCTAATTAAAGGCCAGGTCGAAACCAACCATGTCACGAGAGCCCATAAAAGAAATTGGAACCTGACCGCTACCAGCTGTCCGAGGATTTACCTGGCGAGACATCAGTCTCTTACCAGCGAGTTTTACCCAATTTCCCGGGCCACCACGTGACACAATTGGTAGTAATTCATTCAAATTACCCCTAATGAGTCAATATGGATAAATATCAACACAACATCGTGTTCAAATAGAAATAAATTTCTACCTCATACTTGGGATCGAACACTAGCCCCTTCTAATTAAAGGCCAGGTCGAAACCAACCATGTCACGAGAGCCCATAAAAGAAATTGGAACCTGACCGCTACCAGCTGTCCGAGGATTTACCTGGCGAGACATCAGTCTCTTACCAGCGAGTTTTACCCAATTTCCCGGGCCACCACGTGACACAATTGGTAGTAATTCATTCAAATTACCCCTAATGAGTCAATATGGATAAATATCAACACAACATCGTGTTCAAATAGAAATAAATTTCTACCTCATACTTGGGATCGAACACTAGCCCCTTCTAATTAAAGGTCAGGTCGAAACCAACCATGTCACGAGAGCCCATAAAAGAAATTGGAACCTGACCGCTACCAGCTGTCCGAGGATTTACCTGGCGAGACATCAGTCTCTTACCAGCGAGTTTTACCCAATTTCCCGGGCCACCACGTGACACAATTGGTAGTAATTCATTCAAATTACCCCTAATGAGTCAATATGGATAAATATCAACACAACATCGTGTTCAAATAGAAATAAATTTCTACCTCATACTTGGGATCGAACACTGGTAGCGGTCAGGTTCCAATTTCTTTTATGGGCTCTCGTGACATGGTTGGTTTCGACCTGGCCTTTAATTAGAAGGGGCTAGTGTTCGATCCCAAGTATGAGGTAGAAATTTATTTCTATTTGAACACGATGTTGTGTTGATATTTATCCATATTGACTCATTAGGGGTAATTTGAATGAATTACTACCAATTGTGTCACGTGGTGGCCCGGGAAATTGGGTAAAACTCGCTGGTAAGAGACTGATGTCTCGCCAGGTAAATCCTCGGACAGCTGGTAGCGGTCAGGTTCCTATTTCTTTTATGGGCTCTCGTGACATGGTTGGTTTCGACCTGGCCTTTAATTAGAAGGGGCTAGTGTTCGATCCCAAGTATGAGGTAGAAATTTATTTCTATTTGAACACGATGTTGTGTTGATATTTATCCATATTGACTCATTAGGGGTAATTTGAATGAATTACTACCAATTGTGTCACGTGGTGGCCCGGGAAATTGGGTAAAACTCGCTGGTAAGAGACTGATGTCTCGCCAGGTAAATCCTCGGACAGCTGGTAGCGGTCAGGTTCCAATTTCTTTTATGGGCTCTCGTGACATGGTTGGTTTCAACCTGGCCTTTAATTAGAAGGGGCTAGTGTTCGATCCCAAGTATGAGGTAGAAATTTATTTCTATTTGAACACGATGTTGTGTTGATATTTATCCATATATATATATATATATATATATATATATATATATATATATATATATATATATATATATATATATATATTTATATAAATGCATCAATCTATCAACTAAGGCACTTCACCCAATTTAGAATGGTAGCCGACATGAAGAAAAAAATGAACAAAAGAGAACTTGTGAATCTGTCAAAACTTTCGCCTATATTACCGGAAACACAGTAAATAAAATGCATGTTTATAAGATACTCTAAATAAATTGTGTAAATTCATGTTCTCTCTCTCTCTCTCTCTCTCTCTCTCTCTCTCTCTCTCTCTCTCTCTCTCTCTCTCTCTCTCTCTCTCTCTCAGTTTGTATGTTAACACAACTATCTCTCCCATATGTTACTATTAGTTAAATGTATTTCGTGAATTCTTCCTAACCCTTTTGTGAGCTCCGTCCATTTGTCTTCATCTTGTCAGCGAGTTCATCCCAATGTGGGAAGTTTCCATCTGTTTCTATTTCTCTTCCCTATTCTATATCTATTTATCTTTCATTGTTATACGACCCGTTTTACAGTCCATTTTCTCCCAGAAACATTCCTCCCTTCCTCTATTGCTTTATGAGACCGAAATATCTTTTTCTTTCACAAGGCTGCAAATTGAATTCATTTGTTTTCTGCAAATAGAGGCAATGGAGTTTAAGCTGTGTCCGTATATAGATGTTCAAATTTTTTCTCCTGAATTCAATTTCGCTCTGGGCACGTAAATACTTCAAGATATGGAATATATTTCAGAGATAAAAAGTATAGATGTTTAATTGCCTTATATGTTCCTGTGCATGTTAGCCCTTCTAGAAATCGCTTTATTTGTAGATGTTCTGGTATTTGTTTTGACGAGGATGCAAGAGGAATTCTGTTATTCAGTATACATATTCTGGGTCGTAGTTTAATTTCCCTTAATCTATTCAATGATCCTTGTTATAATCGTTTTTAGAAGCTTATTTATGAAGTTTGTGCGCAAGATTGCGTATCTATACATAGAGGCATCATTGAATGTTGTTAACTGCATTTCAAGATATGTAAAGGCATAACTGATATATGCCAATATCTTAGCTATATTTTCTCGTTTATGTACTGTTGTGTAATTCTGTAATGGTGTCCTTTCCAGTCGTTATTATTACTATTGCGATAAAGATACTTTTTGTAAGATGCTATTCACTGCAGATCCTCTTAAATGGGTAATGAATTATTGTAAGTAAAGCGTGACTAGTTTGCAAGATTCAAGATATTTTCCTATTGATAAAAATATCCTTTCTTGATCTTGTTATGTACCTGCTATTCATAATTGATCTCATTCAATTGAAATATGAAATAGTTTGAGTTTTACTACATGTGATATATTGGTTGAGTGAAAAGTAAAATAGTGAGGGTAACAGATTTGTTGATATATATTAGCATACTCTTCGCACTCCAAAAGAGAGATTAGTTCACCAAATTTTCAACTGCGGTCCACAAGGCACTGGAAGGCGGGAAGACACAGGCCCACATAGCTGAGGACTACGAAACATGAAGTAGAAGATGATGAGTTACGAAGTAATGATTGAAAAGCTTGGGATAGAGAAGACTGGCGAAATGAAACTGAGGCCCTTTGCGTCAATGGACGTAGGAAGAGATGATGATGATGATAATGTTATACCCTTTTACTCAATGAAATATGGAATATAAAGTATATTCATCTAACTCAACCTCTGGCACAATAGTAAACGAGTTGATCATTGAAGCTTATGAAGCATATATTTTTGGAAGCCATTCTTTATAGGAAAAGTTAGTGGAATTGAACAGAATGTTCCTGCAAATTAGGAATACATATATATTTATCAGAATATTATGCAAAGTGTAAACTTAATAAATAAATATATAATGCAGCAAAGAGGAGCTTAAAATCTATAGTACATAGTGTTTGTATGTTTCAGAATATTATATCAACGCAAACGATAATAAATAAATATAATAAACCGTAGCTGAGTCGCTAAGTCAATGGGACCTCAGTTTCTTGGGCCCTGGTTCGACTCCCCGGCTGACCAGAAGCTATTATCATTGAGTTGATTCCCCCTTGGGTCTCTGATCCCGAGGTAGAGAGAATCCAGATATTTCAGGGAGCATAATATATGGCTTATATGAATATGAAAATCACGTCTAAATGTGTAAAATTATCAGTATATTCTTAGTTTTGTTAATATTGATTAAAGAAAATCTTGCATTAGAGGAAATCACTTCCATTTATTTCCATTAGTCTATAGATAAAGATTCTTTATCTAAAAACATTAGCGAAGTTGTTTTTAATACATATTAATACACTGGTACAGAATAAAAAAGTTTGAAATAATTAATACACATAATTGAAGTAAATACCAGAGTATATTGAAACAAGACAAGGAAACTTACCTTAAATTCGTCCAGGATTAGTTTCAGTGTTGAACATGAGATCCTCCTCAATTAGAGGACAGGGAAAACAGGGCAGAAAATGTAGATTTCAAGTAATTAAATAGGATATAAATAAATGGAACCAGTACACAGAGAGAGAGAGAGAGAGAGAGAGAGAGAGAGAGAGAGAGAGAGAGAGAGAGAGATAAATGGAACCAGGATATATATATATATATATATATATATATATATATATATATATATATATATATATATATATATATATATATATATATATATACATATATATATATATATATATATATATATATATTA
>NC_090730.1:181583199-181588199 GCF_036898095.1 Palaemon carinicauda
GTAGGTGTTTTAGTTACTCTATTATATAGCTTGAGGGAGACTGCATTGATAAGTGTTTCCTAGAGCTAATCAATCTAATCAAATGTAATCTTGAATTTAATTTGGCAGAAAATCAGTAGTTAATATCAATTCCGTTTTTGAAAAGTAAAAATGCAATGAAGTCTAGATTAATCAGGTCCCTCTTAAGACAGGGAATTATAATTGATTATCAGGTAACGAGAGAGAGAGAGAGAGAGAGAGAGAGAGAGAGAGAGAGAGAGAGAGAGAGAGAGAGAGAGAGAGAGAGAGATTGTTACCAAAAGAGTTTAATAGCATTTTTCTTAATCGTTCTTGTTTTAGTTTTCAAATTATTTTATTTGAATTATTCATTATATCTTTTGCATTCTATTTATTTCCTTATTTCCTTTCCTCACTATGCTACTTTCCCTTTTTGAATCTTTCATATATAAGTTATAAACACTTTAGAAAACAAGAGGAAGAGAAGAAAGAGAGAATACAGAAGAGAGAATCATTAACCTTTACCTCTACGAAGAGAAATGATTTCAATTTGAGATGAAAAATTAAAATGTAGAATATATATCAAATTAAAAACTCAGTACCATTAGCAACTGAGAAAGAATTCTATTATACATTCAGACCAACTGCTACAGGCGAGGAAAAATGCGGAACAACATGAGATTATTAACGATAATGCAAAATCTTTATCATCGCTGACGTCATAAAGAGAAAAAAAGAAAGTTGCTTTTATGTGTGAAGAATAAAATTTATGTCAACGGGCGAGAAAAATTACTTAGAACAGGAAAACATTTGTTTTTTGGAATTACAAGCTTAGTAAAATACAATCAGAAAGGCAAAATATTTACCAAAATTCTCACAGAGAAAATTTTATAAAGAATTGAATTAGAAAACCGATGTGAAAGTTGGTTTATTTTTTCACATCAATGATGTAGGTTTCCAATATTAAGTCAGGAAGAGGTATTATAGCTAGTCATTTTAGCCACTTAGAGATGTCGTAAAAATTGTTTTGTTTGACCTTAACCTTGACCTTTGACCTTAACATGTATTAATTGGCGTGGATTTTCAAACACTCAAATATGAACCAAGTTTGAAGTCTGTGACAACGATGTCCAAACTTATGGGTGATTACATGAATTGGACATTTTCCTTGACCGCAACCTTGACCTTTGACCTTCCTAAATTTAGTATTGTACAGATTTTTACATAAAAGTTAATTCCTGGAAGTTTCATTACGGTTAAAGCGGGGCTAGGAAGCAGTTCACAAACAAACACACACACAAACAGGAGTAAAACATAACCTCCATCAAACTTCGTTGACGGAGGTAATTATAAAAAAAAACAGATTTCACCCGGGTAGATATTGTTTCAAAAATACATACCCTGGTTATTTGATTGTCTATACTTCAAGAAAACAGATAAAGCTGATGACAGTTCTGAAATAGAATAATACACAACTTGTATGAATATTTGCACTAGACTTTATAAAATAGACTAAAGCTGCTATATGTAAAAAAAAAAATAAGGATATAAGCTAATTTCCTTTGTATGTGAAAATGATAAAGTTTATATCATCCCCAAATACTTTTTAGATAGACGAGCCAGTGATAATTTTCATATATACAGCTTACAGTTACTTAAATGAACGAGATTATTCAAAATTAATTTTTTTTTTTCGATTTGCATTTATCAAAAATAGATGAAACAAACCGTGAAAATGAAAATCAAGACAGGTGAGATTTCGACAATACTACACCACTAGTATATGTACAATGTACACTTTATAGAGGATTGATATATATAATTGGGCTTATGACTAGCTAGCAGCGTATTTGCTACGGACATGAATATATTTGGTTAAATTTAGGATTTCTAATTCTATGGTTGAGTTCCAACTCTTTGCTTTTAGAATAATGGGATTTTCTCTAAATATTTTTATAATACATTTTATCTATGTTTGAAATTTAATCACTATAACTTAGATCATACAAATCAGAAAAAAATAGTATTCATTGGAATTATGAATTTTTTATGCATTTATTCAAAAGAATATTACCATAAAAGTAGGTTTTAGTAATCACACACTTCTCCAAATTCGAATACGATCCGAGTGTTTCTAATTCTTGTCAAAAGACGGCAGCACACATCCCTTATTCGATTCATGTGAATGATCCTATCCAATTGGAAAAGGATGATAGTATGATATCTATGTAGAACTATGTGTAGCAGTATAAATTACATAGAGCTCCAATTAAGTAGGCTATTTAAGGCTATTTTAAACCAAAAGATACATAGAAGGTTACAGAATGCAAGGATTATAGAGCTCTACACGTTGTCTTTTTTTCATGGTCAATAGATGGCCTTAGCAGTGGAGTACCTAATTGCTACTTACCCCCAACATTCATTAATTACGATTTTTTTTTTTTTACTTCATTTCTGTTGTTATTTGGGATGAAAATTACTATAAAACAGACGCGCGTAAACTTTATGTTCCTTGTTGTCTGGTCACAGCTTAATTCATAGAAAATTAAACATTTAACAATAAATATCACAGAAATATTTCCTCAGCAAACAATCGTTGGTCCAATTTCATTTGGGGGTTAAGGGGGGTTGGTCGCCAGATATGCCACATGTACTGAAATCGGTGGGATAATCAAGTAATTACTCTGTTATTTCACCCAATATTCAATTACCATTTTATGAAACCAAAAGACAATTAATGTGTCATGGTATGACATGTATTATTAGTGAAAACGTCGTAGAATAACAATATTGTTACATTCCGAAAGGCAAAATTACCCCTAGCTCCCTCCCATATGACGTAACGAGTTTTACTTTACGGCCAATAGATTGCATCAGAGGCATCTTGTCTCAACTAATATAATACATTATTTGAAGACCACGTGTGTCAAAAAAGTGTGGTAGGAAGGTGGAGGCTAGAGAGTTGGTCGTTGGTAAATTGTCCAACGATCGTTTTCTTATTAAGAATGAATATTTTTATCAGAAAATGGTGTGAATTTTTCATATGTTATAGGAAGCAGCCTGAGTTTACTTATTAAAGTGTTTAGTATTTCATTTCTTCATCAGAATACATGGTTATAAGGTCATGTCCCTGTACAAGTGACCAACGTAACAATCATCAGCATAGTTAAGATTGGTGGGACGAGTTTGGAACAGCTCTGCCAAATGAATTTCCTTGAATGGAGAATATCATTTTTCAATACAGATTTAAATGATTTAATGAGCCATAACTATATGACAAAAGGTGCGTGACTATGGCGTAATTTGATGTTCTTATAATCAGCGTAATCAACATAGACAAATCGAATAATGAAAAACAAAATTGTCACAATCTGTGTCTTCGCCAACGCCGGACTGTGTTGCGTCATCCACCAGCGAATTTGTGTTTGTTAATAAGGGCGTTCCAGAGGGTAAATTAGTTTTAAAATAAACCTTATCATCATTTCCTTAGTAAATGTATGCATTTTAGTGAAGCTGTTTCTTAGTTCAATATATGTTAAAAGAATTCATTAAGTACACACACACACACACACACACACACATATATATATATATATATATATATATATATATATATATATATATATATATATATATATAATATTAATATTTTCCCTTACCAGTAACAACTTCCTAAGGCAATGATCGGCCAATCGCGAGTATAAAAAATATCTGATTCTGAAAGATCATTAAGAGAGAGAGAGAGAGAGAGAGAGAGAGAGAGAGAGAGAGAGAGAGAGAGAGAGAGAGAGAGAGAGAGAGAGATATGGGGCCACTTACAAGACATGGATGCTGATGATCTCTGACAATGAATCAGAAGAGACGGAGTATAAATATAACAAGATGGGCCAATGTTGATTTATATAAGTGAAGTGTGGATGTTGCATTAAGCTATTAAACATAAATGAAAATTATATATTAACATTTATTTAAATTAGTACGAATATTGATCGTTATTTTCTAAGGAATTTGGTGTTGTGCATAGAGTCGAAGATAATAGTTAGGAGAGACCCAAACATAAGCATATACGACTATAATCATAATAGCACCGGGATTAAGGAGAATATAAAGAAAGTTTTGCAATATACAAAAGTTTATTTCAAAGGAAGGATAAAGTTTTGCTATATAAAAAAGTTTATTTCAAAGGAATAGTTTCTTCTGTAACGATATCAAAGTTGGTTTAAATCATTGCCAATAAATCACAATAAAAGTTTTTTTTTTTTTTTTAAATTTTGTTTTGATAAAAAGGTTAATTATAATGATAGGTTGCTGGATGTTAAAAAAGGGTAATCAAATATTTTTTTCAAAGTATATAAAACGTTTTTATATATATAACATGTTCTATAGAAATGGGAATAAATATTATGCTGGTCAGAACAATCAAATGTTTATCCTAATTTCTATGTCGTAGGTTTGAGTTTTTGACAGGGCAGAAATATTCATCATTAAAGGCAGAGAGAATTTTATATTAAGAAGCATTTGTAACCTATTTGGAAAATTTATATATATATATATATATATATATATATATCATTTATATATATATATATATATATATATATATATATATATATATATATATATATATATATATATATATATATAGATATATATATATATATATATCATTTATATATATATATATATATATATATATATATATATATATATATATGTGTGTGTGTGTGTACATTATATATATATATATATATATATATATATATATATATATGTATATATATATATAACTAACGTGTTTTCAATCACTGTGTATATCAACCACTATCCACAATGGTATATAATATTGAATTTTATCTCTGGGAACGTATACGGACTGAAAATTCGTTTATGATAAATGCTTCTGGCTGGACAAGGATTCAAACCTATGCTTTGAGACGAAACAATGTTTGTGTGGCTGACTCTACCAATCGAGGTATCAAGAGAGATATATGCTCATTTCAAGC
>NC_090730.1:181600699-181607939 GCF_036898095.1 Palaemon carinicauda
ATCAAAGTCAAAATCATTATTTTGCGTGACCAGCATATTTACAATTTATCGTATCACGAAAATAAATTTCTTACGAGACTGACTTTTATGACATATTGTAACAGGAAATTCTTTTTCCATATCCATCAAAAACTTGAAGGCCATTGCCTCGTCTTGAGTGACAGCTATTATTGTAAAGTACTACTTTGGATCTATAAAGACCTGGAGGAAATCTCTAATAAAGTACATAAGGTTTGTTAACCTTAAGCACTGTACTAATTAAGTTATTTTATGGGTCTCTGCAAAACCTTTGTTCCTTTTCTTACTTACATGGTTATGATCTCTGAATAAATATGTAGATTTTCACTGACGTAGTAAATTTTAACTTTCATGAGTTACTGCTTATACTTGACGTTCAATGGGTACCCCCAAGTATTACAGAATTGTAAAAGTCATTTCTAGAGTGTACAAACTAAAGGAAGTAACTGAATAATTTTTTTTTTGGCATATTTATTATGCTTCAACAACGAAAAATACCAGAAATGGGCAATTAAAGCAGCAGGAACTAGAAGGGCACTCAGTAGAGCGCAGACCTCCACCACGACAGCTCATTTCTCGACCTTTTACTTGACCTTTACCATGACCTTTGACCTTAATGTATATTAATTTGAGTGGATTTTCATTCACTCAAATATGAACAAAGCTTATAGTGTCTGTGACAACGATGTCCAAACTTATGGCTGATTACGTGAATGGGATATTTTCTTTAATCTTGACCTTGACCTTTGACATAAACCTTCCAAAATTCAATCATTTTCAAATTAATTACATAATACATAAACATTGGTGAAAACAAAATCTCCTTCCAACTACTGATAATATATTGTTTTATCTCGCAGCCATTACTGATTTAAAAGTATATGTATTATTTCATATCTGTTTCAGGAAAATATATATCATAGTCTTAAATCTCATAAAGTCTTGCATTTATTATTGATTTGAAAGTATATATAATATTCTAAATATATTGGACAGTTACATTAAAAACAGAATTTCAGGAAAATATATTGCAAAGACTAGCAGCAATTATTTTTTAAAAATTATATGTTTTATTTTTTATACGTAAACACCTATCAACTGCAGAATTTCAGGTAAATATAATAAAAAAAAAAAATTAAAACTTATACTTATTAAGTGCTAAGAATACTGAGATATTCCTCATACATAAATCGGAGATCAGTCAAAGTAAAAGTTTTGAAATATCATCCGTTTCTCTTCTGATGGCATATGAATAATATCTGCCTCCAATATTATAGAAATAATGTTTAACCCCCTCTCCATCATATGGTCTAATCTGGACTGACACAATGCCTCTACGGGGAGACCTGGCCTGACTCGGAGAATTAGTCACCCAATTGATCTTATATTGTCAAAGATATTGAGGAGATGAAACCTAGCAACATTGCACATTTAGTAACAAAATGTCATTTGGATGAAATTCCTTATATATTTGTATTTATATATTCCAGAACATCTAATCTCCTGTATATGATATAGAATAAGTGTCTGTTATATGTATATTATGAATATATGTATATATATATGTGTGTGTGTGTGTGTGTATATATACATATATATGTGTGTATATATATATATATATATATATATATATGTGTGTGTGTGTGTGTGTATATATGTGTATATATATGTATATATATATATTTATATATATATATATGTATAAATATATATATATATATATATATATATATATATATATATATATATACATGTGTGTATGTGTATGCATATATACAGTATATATAAACAGTATATATATATATATATATATATATATATATATATATATATATATATATATATATACAGTATGTGTATATATATATATATATACAAGTGTGTATGTGTGTATGCATATATATATATATATATATATATATATATATATATATATATATATATATGCATACACACATACACACATGTGTATATATATATATATATATATTATATATATATATATATATATTGAGGTAGGTCGTTGCTCCTGGCGAGCTTCAAAGATAAAATAAAAGGAGGACGAATAGTCTGGACAACATCTTTCAATTTATTGGTGCCGACGTTTCAGGACTCATCCCATTATCAAGGCTAAAATGGACATATAAAACATTATAAGAAAAACTCAGTAAAAATATATAAAATACAAAAAACACAGTCAAAATTAAAATTGAAATTATAAACACAGTTACAAGTAAAATATGGAGATAAAAATATTAACTAAAAGAAAAGTATCTTAAAATTAAATATACAAAAATCAAAATTGTCTAAGGAGACCAACCTGTCTGGAACAGACTAGAGTACTGAGTGACTATCTGAAGGACAGTACTCAGGAGGAAAATTCTAAATTTGCCAGCTTAAGCGATGTGGAGGGGGACAGAGGATAATTGGCTGTTTAGTTTAGGAGCCTTTTCTTTAATCATTAACGATTCCAATACTAGTAGAGAGGAGTTATTTGGCGCTTGAGCTATGATTTCAAAGTTTTTATATGCAATGTTGGTCTTGCATTTACTTGCATGTTCTCTGATGGTTGAGAATTCTTTGGTTTTGAGCGCACATCCAGTTCTATGACTCACTCCCCGATGCGCATCTATGCGAACTTTCAGCAGTCTTTTTGTGGAACCCACATAATTTCCGAGATTACATCTCGGACAAGTATACATATAGACCACCGAAGAACGCATTAGGTCGGGGAGAGAGTCCTTAATTCTAAACATAGATCCCACTGTCAGGGGATTCTTAAAAATAAGTTTAAAATCCAGACTTGGAAAATTGTTTAAAATGACCTTTTTAATTTGTTTCCCATATTTTCCGTTATTAATAAAAGGCAAAGAGGCATAGAAAATCATTTTTTGGTACTGTAGGAACTTGAAGTTTAGGTTGGTAATGTTTGGTCAGAAATTTGTTAACTAATCTATAAAATATTTTAGTTGGAAAACAGTTATCCTTGAAATGCTGCTTCAGAAAGACTATTTCATTATGAAAGGATGTCCAGTCAGACGAAAGGTAAAATGCCCTGCAGATCAGGGTTGTTACGGCATTTAACTTAAAATTATAAAAGCAAAAGCTAAAAAAATTGGTGCCTAAACCAGTGAACGTCTTTTTTCTAAATACGCTTGTTTCTAGACGTGTCTGCCCTCTTGAGATGTTAATGTCAAGATATGGTAACTTGTTATTTTCTTCTTCCTCAATAGTGAACTTGATGTTTGGATGAACGTTATTGATGAAATCTAAAAATCTAGCAGCATGTTCCTTTTGCTTGAAAGTAGCTAACGTATCATCTACGTAGCGTTTATAAAATATAGGTCTAAATAGCAAAGGACATTGGTCTAAAAACTGCTCCTCAAGGTGACACATAAAAATATTGGCGAAGGTGGGCCCAAGAGGGCTACCCATAGCCATACCATCAAGTTGTTTAAACAACTTGCCATCAAAAATAAAATGAGTGTCAATCACTGCAAGTTCAAGTAATTTTTTAAAATCAGACTTATTAAAACCGTGATATAAGTCGTTTGGAAAAATAAAAAGTTTACTTAAAATTATTTCAATGGTTTCTTGCAAGGGCACGTTCGTAAAAAGTGATTCAACATCATAGCTGACCATATAATTACATTTGTTTTGAGTGGTGATTTCAGGTATCAGAGAGGCAGAATTGGGCAGCGTATATTCATATAAAAAGGTCATTTTAAACAATTTTCCAAGTCTGGATTTTAAACTTATTTTTAAGAATCCCCTGACAGTGGGATCTATGTTTAGAATTAAGGATTCTCTCCCCGACCTAATGCGTTCTTCGGTGGTCTATATGTATACTTGTCCGAGATGTAATCTCGGAAATTATGTGGGTTCCACAAAAAGACTGCTGAAAGTTCGCATAGATGCGCATCGGGGAGTGAGTCATAGAACTGGATGTGCGCTCAAAACCAAAGAATTCTCAACCATCAGAGAACATGCAAGTAAATGCAAGACCAACATTGCATATAAAAACTTTGAAATCATAGCTCAAGCGCCAAATAACTCCTCTCTACTAGTATTGGAATCGTTAATGATTAAAGAAAAGGCTCCTAAACTAAACAGCCAATTATCCTCTGTCCCCCTCCACATCGCTTAAGCTGGCAAATTTAGAATTTTCCTCCTGAGTACTGTCCTTCAGATAGTCACTCAGTACTCTAGTCTGTTCCAGACAGGTTGGTCTCCTTAGACAATTTTGATTTTTGTATATTTAATTTTAAGATACTTTTCTTTTAGTTAATATTTTTATCTCCATATTTTACTTGTAACTGTGTTTATAATTTCAATTTTAATTTTGACTGTGTTTTTTGTATTTTACATATTTTTACTGAGTTTTTCTTATAATGTTTTATATGTCCATTTTAGCCTTGATAATGGGATGAGTCCTGAAACGTCGGCACCAATAAATTGAAAGATGTTGTCCAGACTATTCGTCCTCCTTTTTATTTTATATATATATATATATATATATATATATATATATATATATATATATATATATATATATATACGTATGAATATATATAGTTTATAATATATTTTCATATATATATATATATATATATATATATATATATATATATATATATATATATATATATATATTTCGTTTTGGTTAAGCCCAGCTATCCACATCTCTTCGGTAAAGGGGAGAGGGAGTAGTCCTACCTTGATGAGAGGAGGATGCGTATGCGTTTGTACGTATATTTATCTAAATATTTACCGTTAATTCTTGACAGGTCGCATACACTAGTTATCAGTATAAAATTATACGAAATTAATTCATCCTGGCGGTAAAAACATGACTTTTCACCTGAACACTCCATGATACTGAAATAAGTTTGCATGAAAGTGAAATTCCAATAGTCTAACAATTTTTACTAAAGGTCTGAAGCGGAATATCCGAGTTAGATGAATAAAAACATCTATAATAGAATCAGCGAATTCGACACAAGAATAGAGCCTTTAAATTCCGGATAGCCAGATTGGTAGCATCGCGGGCTTCTGTTTCAGAGGTCCCGAGTTCATGTCCCTGTCAGGACGCGAATAGTGAGAGACCTTCTACCAGGGGTTACTCCCCAGGGTGGCACCTGGGGGGGGGGGAGAATAGAGGGGGCTAGTTATAGTCCGTGCTAGCTTTTGGTCTCCCGAGGAAAATGATGTAGATCGTCTCAGGGGAGACCTAAAACCCGCAACTTTACCTTTTAATACCGGGAACAAACAGCGCTGAAACAATATTCCTTTTGACGAGATGAAATACTAATTTAGCAATGATGGAACTCGCTTTGCTCTGTGAGAAAATAGAAAAAAAGAAGAAGCGTTCGGGGTTGGTGGCTTAGAAAATCGAATGAAATCGAAGCATCAGAGATTGATTTGTTTCCTTTGATTCCGTTACAGAGCTCAAACCTGATTCTCTGGCTGATAGGATTCTGCCCGGATCTATCAACCTTTGGCTGGGAGAGCGAATTGTTAATGATGAATTCGAACGACGAGAAGAGGTGTGAGTCAAAGAAATCATATGATTGGAACTTTTATTAATTTGGACTCGTTTTTTTTGTACTTTAACTAGAGATTTACGGACTCTTGTGTTAGATTTGCATAGGGGAGAATGCAATTTTTTATTATTAATGGTTCGATTAAATCATTTGAATACTTAAATTTTGATATGGTTCTTACGATAAAAATTTCGTTTCCTTACTGTACAATATTTGATGTTAAAAATACTCTATTAATAAATAATTCCTCTTGAATATGGCATGGCACGAAGCTCTCTCTCTCTCTCTCTCTCTCTCTCTCTCTCTCTCTCTCTCTCTCTCTCTCTCTCTCTCTCTCTCTCTCTCTCTCTCTGTATATATATATATATATATATATATATATATATATATATATATATATATATATATATATATATATATATATATATATACACACATTATGTATATATGCATGCATGCATGTATGTATGTATGTATGTGTATGCCTCTGTTTACCGGGTCTCCGCTCATGCGTGCATTTGCGAATTTGCATTAACAATTTCAGAGCAGTTTTTAATCCTCAAAATTGTTCTTATCACTTTAACTGAATAAAGAGAGAAAAAACATATGATATCTATTTCCAAGGTCAGAGAGCAGAAGATTATTTTAAAAGATATTACCACTGCAATAAAAAGAAATTACACGACTGAAACTTAAACCTCTGTAATTGCTATTATCAAGCAATCATAAGAAAATGTAATTACACAGCAATTATCGTAGTTAGTTTTTACTAACCGTTGGCCCAATTAGAACTATATTGGGTTATAAATATTCTTTATATCTTTGTGTATAATGGTGGTAATTTTCACCATTTATTGTTCGCCACGCTTTGAAATAAAATTCATGGGGTTTTCAAACAAATTAAAAAGGAACGTAAAACAATTGAATATTTTTGTGTTTGATTGCATGGTTAGTAAGAAAGGTCCTCTTAGCATAAGTTCGAATCCTTGCTCGGCCAGAGCATTTATCACAAATGAATTTCACAGTGGACATATATTCCAGAAGGTAAAATTATATATTCTTTTACTTTAATACAAAACGAGTAAGGTTTTCCATAACTATTTCTTATAAGTTTGCTCAATTTCCTGTGTTTTGCTATTTCTTCCCATTTTTGGGTTATTGCAATGAAAGGCCACTGTGGTTGATATTTACATCAGTCATTGTCTGGCTCTGCTTGGCCCTAGCTTGTGTGGAGAGAGGGCTTGGGTGGTGAGCCGTGTCCTGCTTGATAAGGCAAGGTCACTGTCCCTTACCTCGGCCATTCACGTTTGTCCTTTAAACCTTTAAACGTTGAAATGGGTATCATAACTGACACTTAAATAGCAATTTTATAATATTTCAACTGTAAGGCATATTACACTTTCAGTAAACATATTACGCAGGAAAATGTTAGATGTAGCACATTGAGATCGGGAGTTGTAATGGCTCTCTCGCCTACGTATCAACACTATCCTTATCCTAACTCTATTCGGGGAAGAATAGCCATGGCTTGTCATCAACACGTCCCCCCCTAATTTATGTACAACTCTTGGTATAGTCGCTCCGGAGGTTAGAACTCCGTGATACCTCTTAGGTAAAATTCTCTGGTACAATCACTCGCAGAAATATCCCAAATGAAAACCTGCCATTGAGGAACTTCC
>NC_090730.1:181613439-181615939 GCF_036898095.1 Palaemon carinicauda
AATTTTGAAATAAATTAAACATATTTCAAAAGTTTTACTTGCTAAAGCGTGAATTTTTTTAAATATTTGTCATTAGAGAGATTTAATGAAATACACACACACGCACACCACACACACCCATTATATATATATATATATATATATATATATATATATATATATATATATATATATATATATATATATGTACGTATGTATATATACATATATATACATATATATATATATATATATATATATATATATATATATATATATATATATATATATATATATATATGTATATTCATATATATATATATATATATATATATATATATATATATATATATATATATATATATATATATATATATATAATGTATGTATATATACATACATATATATATATATATATATATATATATATATATATATATATATATATATATATATATATATAATATATATAGATATATATATATATATATATATATATATATATATATATATATATATATATATATATATATATATATATATATATATATATATATATATATAAAATCAAGACATCTGCCAACGCATAAATCTAATATGGACGCTCGTAATAATCCTATAACTCCTGACCGTAAGCAATAATCTAATTACTTATCCAATAAAAAGGACTACCCCGAGTGCAGCAGCCCAGCGAAAAAAACCTAAATTTCTATCTTTTTTTATACATTAAACCCGATAACAAACAAAAAAGCAGCTATTAGAAAAATTAGAAAAAAAAAATGTGGAATTTTTTTTCAGAGATATGTTATATGAATAAAAAAATCTGTATAGATAAATTCATGTCGAATATTTGCTAGCAATTGAGGTAAATCTCTCTCTCTCTCTCTCTCTCTCTCTCTCTCTCTCTCTCTCTCTCTCTCTCTCTCTCTCATATGACACTAGTATAAACTATGAAATTAACTGACCTACCTCTCTCTCTCTCTCTCTCTCTCTCTCTCTCTCTCTCTCTGATGACAACAGTACAAAGCATCAAATTAACAAACACACTCTCTCTCTCTATCTCTCTCTCTCTCTCTCTCTATCTCTCTCTCTCTCTCTCTCTCATGACAGGAGTGCAAAACCATCAAATTAACAGACTACATTCTCTCTCTCTCTCTCTCTCTCTCTCTCTCTCTCTCCTCTCTCTCCTCTCTCTCTCTCTCTCTCTCTCTCATCGACAGGAGTGCAAACCATCAAATTAACAGACTACATTCTCTCTCTCTCTCTCTCTCTCTCTCTCCTCTCTCTCTCTCTCCTCTCTCTCTCTCTCTCTCTCTCTCTCTCTCTCTCTCTCTCAGATGATAGGAGTACAAAGCATTAAATTAACAGACTCTCTCTCTCTCTCTCTCTCTCTCTCTCTCTCTCTCTCTCTCTCTCTCAGGTTTACAAGTCATTGCACTCCTCTCTGATTAAAATAATTCAAATTCACATTGCATATTCCTCAGGACACTAATGGTGTTTATTTAGTCCACAAGCAGAAAGTATTCCCAAGTTACAAGTATCATGAACCTTTCTTTCAGAGTTGGTGACTGTAACTCACCAGGGAAGCCAAATTAAAGGGATTTACCGGAAAAAGGATATAACTGATATATATCAGTTGAAACTTATATATATATATATATATATATATATATATATATATATATATATATATATATATATATATATATATATATATATATATATATATATATATATATATATATATACTATATATATATATAAACTGAAACCAATATAATAATGACATATTATCTCTATTTTAATCATAATCGAATTATTATCAAAGTATGCGTCCTTAAAGTTATATTTCGTAATTTTGTTGGCAATACTTATACGCTTTCTCGCAATGTTTTTTATCATATAATTAATTACCCTTATATTAAATGCTTATCATACATCTAGGACATGGTAAAGAGGTATATAAACCCTCTAGATTAATTAGAAGATTGAATGTATGTCCATTCTTTCATTTCCTTATAAAAGAAATGGTTATAGCTAAGTTGCTAAAGCTTCATACGACCTCTGGATCACTCCTTTAGGATTTTTGGTTATAGTATTTTATAAACATTTATATGAATGACACCTTACTTTATTGCTGTGGCAATTTATTCTATTTAAATAAATGATATTCATAGTCATATTAAGTAAACAAATGTCAATTGTTTGTAGTTTTTTCCAATATATTGTTGGCATATAACCTAAAAGAATTAAATGTTTACATCCTTCTCCACTGACACTAAGGGGTGCCAACCTATTTATATTTTGAAGGAAGTCGAACCGAACTACATACTTAGCCAATGTGGGATTTATCAAAAGTGTGACATAATGTGTAAGGGAAATACTTTACCATGTTGATGTATGACCAAAATGACGTTTTATTTTATCGTTATAATAGATTCAATCCATTCAATCTGTTGGCAATTCTGAACCGCCTGACTGCGTCAGTTCAATTTTACCAGAATTGTTTTCGAGAATTTCT
>NC_090730.1:181620939-181632841 GCF_036898095.1 Palaemon carinicauda
ACCTATTTAAATAAACAAGATATTTGTTCAGCTTTCTAAGCCTATACCAACATCACTTCCCTGAAGGTTTCTACATAAACATCAGCATTCAAATAGTTTTCCTTTAAGAAAACTATTTTGATTTATCTAACAAATTCTTTATTCTATTATAAAACTATTGATCTCTTTTTTCTATCAATTTGATCTTGTTTGTGAAATTCTTGGAAAGTCAGATAACGATATAAACCACGTTCTTTTTTCCTCCAATCTCCATTCATGAGTTGTATGTATAAAGTGAAACACTGAGAAAGATTACATAATGTCCTGAACAGTTTTTTTTATTTTTTTTTTAAATCCTCTCATCTAATAATTTGTGGATTTGAAATAAGAGTAGAATGTTTGTCCAACTCTCATTCGTCTCCAGTTTGTCCAAATTTTTAAGAATATGAAAAAAGGAGACCTTTGCTAGGAAAAGATTATTATATACTGTCTTATTTTTACTCAAATCGTCTCATTTAATTATTTGGGGATTTGAAATTAGAGTAAAAAGTTTGCCCATTCATTCATCACCGGTGTTTCCAAATATTTAAGAATTTGAAAAAGGAGACCTGTGCTAGGAAAAGGTTTTTATATAATGTCTTATTTTTTTTTTAAATTCTCTTATTTAACTATTTGGGGATTTGAAAATAG
Source organism: Palaemon carinicauda (assembly GCF_036898095.1). Taxonomy (NCBI): domain Eukaryota; kingdom Metazoa; phylum Arthropoda; class Malacostraca; order Decapoda; family Palaemonidae; genus Palaemon; species Palaemon carinicauda. The sequence continues at coordinate 181,621,609 of NC_090730.1, forward strand.
AGTAGAAAGTTTGCCCAACTATCATTTGTCTCCATTTTGTCCAAATTTTCAAGAATGTTAAAAAAGGAGACCTGTGTTAGTAAAAGGTGATTATATAATGTCCTTTTTTTTCAAAATCCTCTCATTTAATTATTTGGGGATTTGAAATTAGAATAGAAAGTTTGCCCAACTTCCATTCGTATCCAGTTTGTCCAAATATTTAAGAATGTGAAAAAAGGAGACCCATGCTAGGAGAAGGTGAAGTGGAATTCTTGTCTAAGGGGATATCCTTAGGGGATCCTCAAAAGTAGGAACATCTCATTCAAGGGAAAGATGGAAAGAGGATGAAGGAGGTCCAGAGTGAATGAGAACAGGCACGTAAAGGATAGAGAAAAATGGTGGAGGTAGGAGGGGAAAGTAAGGTTATGTATTACGTACAAAAATGTTAGAATTTGTGTTTTAAAAGTAACTAAAACATATTTAGGTAGATGAACTCAAATAAAGACATTTATGGTTGAGATTAGATACAGAAACACACACGTTATATATGCAAACAAACACACACACGCACACACACACACAAACACACACACACACACACAAACACACACACACACACACACACACACACACACACACATATATATATATATATATATATATATATATATATATATATATATATATATATATATATATATATATATATATATATATATATATACGAGAGTGAATGTGTATGCATTATATGTGCGTGGTATGGATTGTGTGTGTGTGAGTATCCTACTTCACTTACATTTCAAAGCAGAGAAATGAATTACAAATCCGGAGGATATCTGTACTGACGTCTCTTTGCCTTTTCCTTTGTCATTACCATTACATAAAAATTTAATGCTTATGTTTTATAATACTTTTATTATGAGTATAGTGATACTAGATCATCTGAAATTTCTTAATAGTGGATAAAATTGTATTGAATATGTTATATTTTTTATCATATCTTTCATCATACAGTATAACATTCTTTTACTTCTAATGTCTCTGCATTTTTATTTGTAAATGAATCATCATTTCAAATCAAAAACATTTCCCTTATGAAGACTTCTTTCAAATCTCTAATATCATTTTACTGTAATTACTCTCCTACACACTCCATCGTTTTAGAACTTCAAAAGTTCAAACTTGCATCAAATGTTTTTATGTTAAGCAGGCTGACATAAGTCTCATTATAGTTTATATATGAAATATCTGTTTGAATGTTGCCAATGTTTTTAAAACAATTTATTTTAATTGTTCATTATTTCTTATATCATGTTTATTTGCTTGTTTCCTTTCCTCACGGGGCTATTTTTTCCCTCTTGGAGCCCTTGGGCTTATAGCATCTTGTTTTTCCTACTAGGGTTGTAGATTAGCTAGTAAAGGTAATAATAATAATAATAATAATAATAATAATAATAATAATAATAATAATAATGGCTTTAATGATTTTGATTATAATTTCCTGTTACGTGGCCAGCACGGAAGTATTTAAGTAGAGACCTTGAAAAGCAGCAAATTATCGTAATTAAGCAAACACCTTCCGTGTTAAAATTCCTCAGTTCATTTGTGACAATTAGAAGTTATGACTTAGCGAGGCTTATACTCATGATTACGACGAAACTTATACGAAATTAAAACATACTTTTTGTTTAGGGGAGGGGAATGTTTCAAAATATTAAGGTTATATAATCTGCGAAATATATGAGGGGTTGTGTTTGATTGTTCATTTGGTAATTATTTTTTTTTCTTTATCTAAGCGTTCAAGATGGTTCATTATCAGGAAGTCAATATTTCCTGGTAAGGGTTATTAACAAAGCATAAATAAAGTCTTCCTTATTAATACTTAAATATACTGTTTTCATGATGGAATCCAGAATAGAGAGAGAGAGAGAGAGAGAGAGAGAGAGAGAGAGAGAGAGAGAGAGAGAGAGAGAGAGAGAGAGAGAGAGAGAGAGAGAGAGAGAGAGAGAGTACTAAATACTTCTTCCTTATTAATAGTTAAATGTCCGGTTTTGATGCAGGAATCCAGTTATAGTTTTTTCTATTAGAGAGAGAGAGAGAGAGAGAGAGAGAGAGAGAGAGAGAGAGAGAGAGAGAGAGAGAGAGAGAGAGAGAGAGAGAGAGAGAGAGAGACTAAAATTCTGAAAAACTATCTAAGTGACACTATTAACTTTTTATAAAGATTTTGTTTAGTTATTTCTTTATATGATAAAAAATATGTGGTATAATCAAAACTTAAAAATCCTAATATTTATTAACAAAATAACATGCATACGAAGATCATGGTCCTTTTAAATGTTGGAATGGGTGTTCTCCTCTCTTAACAATGTTACATATCCAAATTACGATTGCACAAAAAGAGTAATTTTAACATAAAACGTATAAACTAATAGGAGATTCTATTTGTTTTTTATTTCTCTTTCTCTTGTTTCATGAAGTTTTTATAGTTTACATATGATATATCAATTTCGATGTTGTTGCTTTTAAAATGTTTGATTTCAGGGGCTCATTACTTCACCTGTAGTTTATTTCCTTGTTTTCTTTCCTTAGTGGGCTATTTTTCCCTGTTGGAGCGCTTGGGCTTATAGCATCTTGCTTTTCCATCTGGGGTTCTAGCTTAGTTAGTGATAATAATAATAATAATAATAATAATAATAATAATAATAATAATAATAATAATATAATAATAACAATAACAACAGTAATAATAATAATAATAATAATAATAATAATAATAATAATAATAATAATAATAATAATAATATCCAACCTTTTTCCAATCGATAAAAGAAGGTAAATCATTACCCTGGCTGTTCGCTTTGAATAATATTTTGGGCTAAAATATGGTATCGTCTCTTTACTACATATTTTCATTTACTGTCAATATTTAAATAATTTTTTCTCGTTTAAATTGTGGAAAAATATTTAATACGCAGAGACTATATTGTACTCTATTTCATAAGTTTTGGGTATAGGGGCTGGGTGTTCGGGTAATTTACCAAATAATACAGGCGTACATAAAACCTATTTGATATATATGTTGTTTATACTTTATCATTGGTGTTTCTTTTACTTGTTCACTTGTGTTTATGTATGTTTCTCTCTAAAACATTCGGAAAAAGTTGTTGTACTCCCTCAATAAGCAAAACTCGTATTTGAATTACTGTTATTTTAGGTAACAGTGATGACGGGTACTTGAGCAGAATGCATTTGTTTCTGGCTTAAAGAGTCATTGACTGAAGGAATAACTTTAACTTGAGAATAGTAAGGCTCTATACATGCTTGTATATCTATAAAATTGTGAAGTTCAGTGATTCGGTGTTCAAAAGAAAATAGATGTTCCTTAATTCATGATTGATAACTCAAAAATCCAAATGGTTTTACTTGAGATATAGAAAATCTGTGTTCACGGCTTAAACATATTGATTTTTTAAATCATATTTATTCCGTAAAAGTGTTGAATTACAGAACTTTTGAAAACAGCCTCAGAAGCAACGATTTCAGAACTGGATCTTCTGATAGTTTTTTTTTTTTTTTCTTCTGCTCTGGATTATAATTACTCTCGATTCACATATTCGACAAACATGCTTCTGATATGGTCTGTAAAGCAGACGAAGGTAAATGGCTAAAACTTAATTTTTAAAATTATTTATCAACAGTTCCTCACCAAATTCTGAATAGTTTATTTAAATTTTCTTTTGTGAAATATTAATTAATGACTATATTAACTCGTATCAGTATTACTAATTTACTCTGTACAAAAATTGGTTTAATTCTTTTAATTTTCTTATTTGCTTCTTTTATTTCCTCTCTTGGCTATTTTCCCTGTTGGAGCTCCGAGTACGAAGAGTATGCCCAAACCATCTCCATCTACGTTTCACCATGATCTCATCTCCATATGATATTCGAGTAATCTTTCTTATAGTTAAATTTCTAGTCCTGTTTATTTATATATTTAAAAGTTATTTTGATTTATGTGAATATGCATATATAGAAATATATCTCCCGTTATGTATTCTCAATAGGGCAAATAATATTTGAATACTTCGCTGTTAGTAAAAATGTATATATGTTAATTTTGAATATTTTCTCCAAATTTTAGAGATCTATAGCTAACATTGTATCCATATACAAAAATATATATATTTCAGCTTTTAATAATAAAATATCATTCATTTATTTTATTTTTAAAAGCTATAAGAATATATTCCAGAGAAAAATTAGTTTTACATATCAGGGGCATCACATTTTTCCCGATGCAGAGTATTTGGAAATTCCTGCACCCAGTTAAAGTTTCAGAAATCGCCCGATGTGTGTGTGTATATATATATATATATATATATATATATATATATATATATATATATATATATTTATATATATATATATATATATATATATATATATATATATATATATATATATATATATATATATAAATATATATATATATATATATATATATAATATATATATATATATATATATATATATATATATATATATATATATATATTACTGCATATATATGTAGAAATATATGTACATATATTTCTACATATATATGCAGTAATATATATATATATATATATATATATATATATATATATATATATATATATATATATATATATATATATATATATATATATATATATATATATACAAGTTATATATTATATATAATTCATATATTATATATTATATATAATTTATATATATAATATTTATATATTTTATATATAAATATATATATATATATATATATATATATATATATATATATATATATATATATATATATGTATGTATGTATACATATATATACATATATATATATATATATATATATATATATATATATATATATATATATATATATATATATATATATATATATATATATATATATGTATTTATATATATGTGTGTGTGTATAAAGTATACTTTCACTTTGCAATCATATCCTAAATAGAATAAGAATTTCAAAGGAAACGGGTTTATCATAGAGAGTATCTTAAAAAAGTACATATAAAGTCTCTATAAGATATAGGTAGAGACAATGAAATAATAATTCATATATACCGAAGATAAAAAACCTAACAGCTTTTGAATAGTGGTAAAATATCAAGAAAATTTCAACATAATATTAATTTGATGATTGCATATCAACCTGCCTATCATTCATCTATTTCATTATGCTTACTAAAACCGGTTTGAAATGTCACTTACCTTTTATTAGACACTGTTGATTGAAATTCTAAATGTTAGCATTCCTATCCTTGATATTGATGAGAGTACACATTAATGAACTGTTATAATTGACATGTTTGGGATTTTAATTGGTTACTGGAGTGTAATGAGACATGGCATGGTTTGTACTTTGAGAGCTGAAGATATAATTGAAAGGCAAAATTAGCTATTTTTAAGTAGCAAATTATGCTGGATCGAATAAGGCCACGTGCCTCAAATAACGTTGAAATGAAGCAGACAGTAACTGTGGAACAAGTTGCTGTTGTACACATTTTATATATATATATATATATATATATATATATATATATATATATATATATATATATATATATATATATATATATATATATATATATATATATATATATATATATATATGCAGTATATATATATATATATATATATATATATATATTATATATATATATATATATATATATATATATATATATATATATTATATATATATATATATATATATATATATATATATATATTTATGGTGCCCCTTTCATAAGATCATATAACCCCTAATCATCTTTTCAGTGATGCTACAGTTAAGAAGGTAAAGGATTTAAATCATTGCTCACAAAAAAAATATTTATTTAATGATAAATCTTAATTTTTGTTACACGTTAAAAAAGGTCTGTTAGAGATGTATAAAAAAAGTTATGAAAACGGAAAATTTAGGTAAAAAATCACTTTTCTAAAGTATTAGATATATGCAATATGGGCTAAATAGTCTTGCCCTGGGCCTAGTGAAGCCTTTCAGAGTCTTCCACCAAGAAGATCAAGATTTTTATCTAAAAAGTAAAATGTATAAACTAGCCTAGATTAGATTTGGATATTCGATTTTTTAGTGTTATATTTGTTTCTGATTCAACTGAACTTAACTTTTATTTCTAGACGAGAGCTATCAAGTGGATGGAGTTTTTTCTCAACTTGTGTTTTAGCGCTAGTAGCAGTAGCTCACGATAAGAAAGTTTCTGTATACGAAAACTCATCCTATAAAATGACATAAGAACATTTTTCACCTTATATTACGATATATTTCTAGACGAGAGCTATCGAGTGCATAGAATTAATTCTCAACTTACGTTTTAGAGCTAGTAGCTGTAACTCACGATAAGAAAGTGTCTGTATACGAAAGCCCCATCCTACGAAATGACGTAATATTTTTCACCTCATATTACAAAAAAATACTCTGCATACGAAACATATTTGTGCTGTTAGGTTAGGTTAGGTTTGGTCTGTTGAATGATTTTGGTGTATTTGGATCTATTTCATTATATGAAAAAAATCACGTTATAAAACCCACGTCAGAACGAAATAATTTCGTATCCTGAGGTATTACTTGTATAATTATAGATTCACTATCAAAGATCACAGATGATTATATCCCTTATCATTTCTAATCATTCAAGGCTCACATGTAATGCAGCACTATAGAACTGTTCAGATTAGTTAAATCATTATCATTAACTAGTGTATGCAACTTTTTATAAATGATACTCGTTCAAACATATGTACATGCACACACACATATTAACCTATTCCCACCCTCCCCCATTCCTCTATGTATATCACCTTCTCAGAAGGGTATGACTGGTATATATATAAACTGCATATGTATATATATATATATATATATATATATATATATATATATATATATATATATATATATATATATATATATATATGTGTGTGTGTATGTATATATATATATATATATATATATATATATATATATATATATATATATATATATATATATAATATATATATATATATATATATATATATATATATATATATATATATATATATGTGTGTGTGTGTGTGTGTGCAGAAGAACCACAGGGAAAATGAAAATACAGAATATACACTTGAGTCCTGACTAGTTTCGTGATACTTCCTCAGAGGACTGATTTATTGAGAGAGGTTTCTTACAATTTATAGGGAAAGCAAAAGTACGAACATACATATAGAGATTTAGAGAACAATGACACTCCCTTACCCGCTACCTGGGCTTGACTCAGGTGTGAGGAGGAGGAGTCCGCAAGCTCGTTAGACACCTGCTAAAAAGGGTCATTTCTAGTGGCGGGTATATTCTTATTTTTCTTCTTATTTTACTTTCATTACAGTTATTTATATGTCAATGCGGTAGCCTTATCTATATAAATACATAAGCAAAACATACACAAAAATACAAATACATACACATATATACATATATATATATATATATATATATATATATATATATATATATATATATATATATATATACACATACATACATATACATATATATACATATATACACACATACACATACATATACATACACATACACATATACATATATATACATACATACAGATACAAATACATATACATATACATAAATACTTACACATACACATACATATACATACACACACATATATACATATATATACACATACATATATACATATATACATATATACACATACATACTTATGCATATATACATTTATATGTATACAACATTAATATCATAAACATATAATCATGTATATATCAATACTTATATCTAGCATAACACTATATAGTGCCAATATACTTATGCATACTATATAAAATAATTGTTTCCTTTAATGAATGGTAGCTTAGGTCTAAATATTAATTTCACACCGACGTTAATTATTCACAATACATTCAATTCTACATAAAGTGGTTAATGTTTTTTTTATATAGTTTACAAATCTCTTTACATATAAAGGCGTCGAGTTTATACATTCCATGACCAATATTCAAGTTGTTTTCAAAGGTTTCTTTTATGAAACTGGACTCTATGATGTTTCTTTCTACTAAGTTGTTTGAATGAACCAATTTCTTTGCACCTGACCAATTAATAGGGTGATTTTTATCTCTAACGTGGGCAAAGAGTGCATTATTATCTTGAGCATACCTGACACTTTTCTTATGTTGTTCAATTCTCTTTTCTAGGGCTTTACCAGTTTGACCAATATAGTATTTTTCACAAGCATTGCATGGAATACGATATACACATCCCTTGGTAATGTCAGGAGAATTCTTTATTAAGGCTGTTTTTATTGTATTTTTACTCTTAAATGCTACATATACATTGAAATTCCCCAACTGTTAAAAAATTTCAATGTAAATGTAGCATTTAAGAGTAAAAATACAATAAAAACAGCCTTAATAAAGAATTCTCCTGACATTACCAAGGGATGTGTATATCTGAGAAATTTATTAATGCATTATTATTGAGCACAATATCATATCAAAGTTATTTTTTTTGTATCATCAGACATAGGGTCTATTTTTAAAGAGATTAAAAGGGCATAATTTATAGTCAGTTCAACTAATATATATATATATATATATATATATATATATATATATATATATATATATATATATATATATATATATATATATATATATATATATATATATATATATATATATATATATATGTATTTACATATATACACACACGGATATATATATATATATATATATATATATATATATATATATATATATATATATATATATATATATATATATATATATATATATATATATATATATATATATATATATATATATATAAACAATATCTTACCACCTGACTACATGAATATCAGAACATATTTAGAAAATATCTTCCTGTATTTTTGACCAAACCCTTTAGAATATATAAACATGCATATTGGGATATATCACATAAAACACTATAAGATGTTCAGTTATTTCCCTCCCCAGCCGATTTACGATAATATTTGTGCATAATAAAACAATACCCCTCATCTGGGTGAGCAGAGATAAGATCATGTAATGGATATGAAAATGTGCTTTATTTTATATACACGAGTGTCTCGAAAATTGGAGCGAGCGACCATTCGGGTAAGGAAAGTTGACCTCTCATATTTAGCCGGTTTGTTCTCATTCCAAGAAGTCAAAGTACAAAAATCTGAATTTTTCGTGTTAGATTAATACTTCATATTTTGTATTTTAATAATCTTATTCTGGGTAAATATATAAATTTTGACACACTTCTTGGTTTGGCCTTTAGTTTGAACTTAAAAAAGTTTAGACTTGCAGCAAATGTTTTTATGTTGAACAGGCTGTTATGTCTTTTTATAGTTTATATATAAAACATCTGTTTTAATGCTGTTAATGTTTTTAAAATATGTTATTTTGACTATTCATTATTTATTAAACCAGTGATTTATTTCCTTTTTTCCTTTCCTCCATGTGCTATTTTTCCCTGTGTGAGCCTTTGGGCTTTTAGCATCTTGCTTTACCAACTAGCGTTGTAGCTTAACTAATAATAATAATAATAATAATAATAATAATAATAATAATAATAATAATAATAATTATAATAATGATGATGATGATGATGATGATGATAAAAATAATAAAAGTAATAATAATAATAATAATAATAATAATAATAATAATAATAATAATAATAATAATAATAATAATGATAATAATAATAATAATAATAATAATAAAACCTTCGAGCTCTTACTGGCACATTTAATGAAAAAAATTAACCTATATATGATTAAGTTAAATACATTAACACATTTAGCAATGGTTTCCTAGACTCTCAAAACGATACATGACTTTATAATGCAAGTTAGGTATTGTTAATTCCAAGCAACTTTAACCTTTTTATTTTCTTTATATTTAGGAAATCAAAAGTAAAGTTAACAGTAATAAAGATGATAATAGCAAACAGAACAATAATAATAATGATAATGCTAATACCTGACAACTTTAAACTCCCACACTGCATCCCTTAATCTATACTAGTATTATGTCTCTTTTATATAAAAAAAGGTATTTTCGATTAGCTAATTATTCTACCATATGAGAGAGAGAGAGAGAGAGAGAGAGAGAGGAGAGAGAGAGAGAGAGAGAGAGAGAGAGAGAGAGAGAGAGAGAGAGAGAGAGAGAGAGAGAGAGAGAGAGAGAGTTACAATTATTTTGTATGTTTCAAAGACATTCTAGTCCATCCGCAGAGACTCCATTTGCCCTTCGGTAGAGCGATTTAGTTTAGGCATTTAGAGAGTTAGTATGTTCTTATCTAACTTATTCTTGAACACTCTTATCGTGTTACTGTTTACTACATCGCTGGATGTCTATTCCAAGTATTTGCTATTTTGTATATAAAGAAATTTCCCAAATGAGTGGTGTTTTATCTTTAAAATTCCATTGTGTGTGTGTGTGAGAGAGAGAGAGAGAGAGAGAGAGGAGAGAGAGAGAGAGAGAGAGAGAGAGAGAGAGAGAGAGAGAGAGAGAGAGAGACACTCATTTACTGAAGCTCTGAATGCCCAAGAGTGAGTGGTTCTAATCTATATAGTCGTTATCTCTGCAATGTATTTGGGAGTATAACTGATAAGAGGCCGAAATGAATTAGACGGCTTTCATAGAAGACGTCCGGAAGATGAATCCTCAATAGAGACAGTTTCTAATCAAACTTTGATCTATGTGGGAGCTCTTGGACTTTTGCTTACAATGACAGCAAGATGTAGATAGAAGAAAAAGGCATTCTAGAGGTAGTAGGTTTTTCCAGGGCACCAGCCACCCGTTTAGGTACTCCCGCTAGGTGATTGGGTCTTTTGACAGACCAGATATTACTACATTAGATCTGTCTGTGATTACTGCTTAGTTTTCCTTTGCTTACACAATATAACATATAGTGTGGCACCTTTTTCCCACATTATCCTCTTTGCTCATACACTTGAAAACACTACTTCCCTAAGGTGTTAACTAATTTGCTGAAATTAAATGTTCAGTGGCTCCTTTCCACTTGGTAAGAAGCTCTTCTAGAAGAAGGACACACCAAAATCTAACCATTGTTCACTAGTCTTGAGATGTGTTATAACCTGTGGACCGTGCTCTTACACAGACTTGGTTTAGAATT
>NC_090730.1:181633341-181660841 GCF_036898095.1 Palaemon carinicauda
AATGTAATTTGAGGCACGTGGCATTATTCGATCCAGAATAATTTGCTACTTAAAGATAGCTAATTGTGTCTATCAATTATATCTTCTGCTTTCAGGATACAAACCATGCCATGTCTCATTACACTCCAGTAACCAATTAAAATCCCAAACATGTCAATTATAACAGTTCATTAATGCGTACTCTCCTCAATATTAATGATCGAAATGCTAACATTTAGAATTTCAATCAACAGTGTGTAAAAAAAGGTAAGTGACATTTCAAACCGGTTTTAGTAAGCATAATAAAATAGATGAATGATAGGCAGGTTGATAGCAATCATCAAATTAATATTATTTTGAAATTTTCTTGATATTTCACCACTATTCAAAAGCTGTAAGGTTTTTTACCTCTCTAACTACGTCATACATAAGGTTTTATGTGTACTTTATAAAGGTATCTTCTATGATAAACCAGTTTCCTTTGAAATTCTTATTCTACCTAGGATATCAGTGTAAATAAATGTATATTATATATATATATATATATATATATGTATATATATACATATATATGAATATATATATATATATATATATATGTATATATATATATATATTATATACATACATATATAAGAGAGTATATATATATTATACTATATACATACATATATAGAGAGTATATATATATATATATATACATACATGTATAGAGTATTTATATATATGTAATATAAATATATATATATATATATATATACATAGAGAGAAAGAGAGAGAGGAGAGAGAGAGAGAGAGAGAGAGAGGAGAGGGGCAATTTCAATGTGCAACCAAAATTCGGAAAAGCAGAGAATGCATTGAGAGATCTTTGCATGCAAATCCTTTGAGCTCGGGCGATTTCTGAAACTTTAACTGGATGCAGGAATTTCCAAATATTCAGCATCGGCAAAAAATGTGATGCCCCCTGATATGAAGAGATGTAAAACTATGTTTTTCATTTGGAATATATTCAGAAAGCTTTTAAAAATACCATAAATGAATGATATGTGATTACTAAAGGCTGAAATATATATATTTTTGTATATGGATACAAGGTTAGCCATAGAGCTCTAAAAATTTGGAGAAATTTTCAAAAGTTTTAGAATTTTCAAAATTAACATATACAAATTTCCACTAGAGCGAAGTATTCATATATAATTTGGGTTATTGATAATGCATATCGGGAAATATATTTCTATATATACATATTCACATAAATCAAAATAACTTTTAAATATATAAATAAACAGGACTAGAAATTTAACTATAAGAGAGATTACTCGAATGTCATATGGAGATGAGATCATGGTGAAAGGTAGATGGAGATGGTTTGGGCATACTCTTCGTACTCGGAGCTCCAACAGGGGAAAAGAGCCCAGAGAGGAAAGAAAACAAGGAAATAAGAGAATTAAAAGAATTAAACCTACTTTTGTATAGAGTAAAATATTAATACTGATACTAGTTGATATATTCATTAATTAATATTTCGTAAAAGAAAAATTAAATAAACTATTCAGAATTGGGTGAGAAACTGTTAATATATAATTTGAAAAATTAAGTTTTAGCCATTTACCTTCGTCTGCTTTACAGACCTTATCAGAAGCACGTTTGTTGAATGTGTGAATCGAGAGTAATTAGAATCCAGAGCAAAAAAAAAAAACTGTCTGAAGATCCAGTTCTGAAATTGTGCTTCTGAGGCTGTTTTCAAAAGTTCTGTAATTCAACACTTTTACGGAATAAATATGATTTTAAAAATCAATCTGTTCAAGCTGTGGACACAGATTTCATATATCTCAAGTAAAACCATATGAATTTATGAGTTATCAATCATAAATTAAAGAACATCTATTTTTTTTTCAACACCGAATCACTGAACTTCACGATTTTATAGATATACAGGCATGCATAGAGCCTTACTATTCTCAAGTTAAAGTTATGCCTCCAATGACTCTTAAGCCAGAAACAAATGCATCATGCTCAAGTACCAGTCATCACTGTTTCCTAAAATAACAACAACTCAAATACGAGTTTTGCTTATTGAGAGAGTCCAATACCTTTTTTCGAATGTTTTAGAGAGAAACATACATAAACACAAGTGAGCAAGTAAAAAAGAACACAAATGATAAAGTATAAATAACATATATATCAAATACTGTAGGTTCTATATACACCTGTATTATTTGGTAAATCACCCAATCACCCAGCCCTTATACCCAAAGCTATTAAAATAAAGTACAATATAGTCTGCGTAATAAAGATTTTTCCACAATTTAATCCAGACGAAATTATCTAAATATTAACTTAACAGTAAACTAAAATAAGTAGTAAAGAGACAATAATATATCTTATGCCAAACAATTATTCAAAGCGAACAGCCAGGGTAATGATTTACCTTCTTTAGTCTATTAGATAAAGGGTTGGTTATTATTATTATTATTATTATTATTATTTTTATTATGAGTAGTAGTAGTAGTAGTAGTAGTAGTAGTAGTAGTAGTAGTAGTACTAGCTAAGCTAAATTAAAATTGATCTCCCATATATAAATATATAAAAACTTCAAGAAACAAGAGAAATAGAATTAAGAAACAAATAGAATCACTTTTTAGTAATTACTTTTTATGTTGAAAATTACTCTTTGTGCAACGGCAATTTAGACAAGTAACTTTGTTAACAGTGAAGAATACTCTCTATTCCTAGTGATCTTTTTTTATTGATAAATTATACAGTGGTTAAACTTTACAATCAGTTCATAATATGTACATTTCTTAACAAAGTTTATTGTACAAAGGGTCATATCATTTAAATGCATGGTTATACATTCAAAGTTATATATTATAGTAATTTTCAGATATTTTTACATTTATCACAATTTGACTTTATCAGCATATGTTTATTATGAAAAAAAAATCGACTCTTCCACCTACTGAATACTCAACCAGATTTAGACCAATATGACATTTATGCCAGAATATATTTCATCGTTCTCCTGGATATCTAAAATTTCAATATATATTGTTAGTTTTAGGACATCTAAAAGGACTATGAACTTCGTATGCTATATTATTTTGTTGATAAATATATTAGGATTTTTAAGTTTGATTATAAAGCCTATTTCTATCATGTTAAAAAATAACTCAAAATATTCTTTAAAACAAAAAAGTTGATGTCCGATTTGTTTCAGAATTTTAGTTCATCTCTCTCTCTCTCTCTCTCTCTCTCTCCTCTCTCTCTCTCTCTCTCTCTCTCTCAAAATGCTTTCTTTAATGTGGATTTCAGCATGAAAACGGTATATTTATATATTAATAAAAAAGACTTCATTGGTGCTTTGTTAATAACCCTTATTAGGAGAAATATGGTCTTCATGATAACGAACCATCTTATACACTTGGATAAAGAAAAAAAATAATTACCAAATGAACAATCAAACACAACCCCTCACACATTCGCATATTATATAACCTTATTATTTTGAAACATTCCCCTCCCCTAAACATACGGCATGTTATAATTTGGTATAAGTTTCCTCATAATCATGAGTATAAGCCTCGCTAAGTTATAACTTCTAATTATCACAAATGAACTGGGGAATTTTAGAAGATGTTGCTTAATTACGATAATTTGCTGCTTTTCAAGGTCTGTACTTGAATACTTCCGTTGTTAGCCACGTAACAGGAAATTATTATCAAAATCATTAAAGCCATTATTATTGTTTTTTATTATTATTATCTAAGCTACAACTTAGGAGGAAAAGCAAGATTTTATAAGGCCAACGGCTCCAAGAAGGAAAAACTAGCCAGTGAGGAAAGGAGATAAGGGGGAAAAAAACATATAGAGGTAATGAACAATTTAAACAGATATTTCATATAAAAAACTATAACCAGACTTATGTTGGCCTTTTCAACATAAAAAAAAAAAACATTGACTGCAAGTTTGAACTTTTAAGGTTATTAAGCACTGAGGTGTGTAGGAGAGTAATTAAAGTAAAGGGAAATTAGAGATTTACAAAAAGGTGCCCTAAGTGAAATGTAATGGATTTGAAATGATTAGTTTACAAATAAACATGAAAAGACATTAAAAATAAAAGAATGTTATACTGTATGATGAAAAATGTGATAAAAAAAGTTAATATGTTCAATACAGTTTTATCCACAATTTAAAAAGTCCAGAAAAACTAGTAAAGGTTACTATGCTCATAATAAAAGTATCAGAAAACAAATGTATGTCATTATTATGTAATAGTAATGGCAAAGGAAAAGGCAAAGATACGCAAGCACAGATAGCTTCCGGATATGTATTTTACTTCTCTGCTTCAAAAAATGCATGTGAGGTAGGATTCTCACAACAAACAGAAACATACACATTCACTCTCATATATATATATATATATATATATGTATATATATAAATTATATATATATTATATATATATGTATATATATATGTATGTATATATATATATATATATATATATTTATATATATATATATATATATATATATATATATATAAATATATATATATATCTGTGTGTCTATGTGTGTTTGCATATATGACGTGTGTGTTTCTTCATCTAATCTTAACCATAAATGGCTATATTTGAGTTCATTTACCTTACTATGTTTTAGTTACTTTCCCCTCCTATCTCCACCATTTTTTTTCTCTATCCTTACGTGCCTGTTCTCATTCATTCTGTATCTCCTTCATCCTCTTTCCATCTCTTCCTTGAATGAGATGTTCTTCCTTTTGAGGATCCCTTAAGGATATCCTCTTAGACACGACTTCCACTTCACCTTCTCCTAGCATGGGTCTCCTTTTTCACATTCTTAAAAAATTGGAAAAAACTGGATACGAATGGAAGTTGGGCAAACTTTCTACTCTTATTTCAAATCCCCAAATAATTAAATAAGATGATTTGAATAAAAATAAGACTTTCTATAATCACCTTTTCCTAGTGAAGTTGTCCTTTTTAATATTTAAAAAAGAAAATTTGACAAATAGGAGACGAATGAAAGTTGAGTAAACGCTCTACTCTAATTTCAAATCTCAAATAATTAAATGAGAGAATTTAAATACAAATAAGACAGTGTATAATGACCTTTTCCTAACACCGGTCTCCTTTTTCCCAATCTTAAAAATTTGCGCAAAATGGAGACAAATGATAGTTGGGCAAACTTTCTACACTAATTTCAAATTTCTAAAAAATTAAATAAGAGGATTTTCGCTTTAAATGTTGGTTAGGACATTATTTAAACTTCTTCAATGTTTCATTTTCTGCATATAATTCATGAATGGAAATTTGAGAAATAAAAAGGAATTTATATCATTATCTGAATTACCATGAAACTCTACTCGAGTTCAAATGAAGAAAAAATGCAGATGAATACTTTTATAAGAATATTAAGAGTATGTTAAAAAGATAATTATAGTTTTTTATTAAAGGAAAACTATTTGAATGCTGATGTTTATGTAGAAACCACCAGGGAAGTGATGTTAAATGCTTAAAAAGATAAACAAATATCTTGTATATATGGCATTTCAGAATTTAGTATATGTTACCTTCATTCATTTAAACGGGAGAAACTTATTCATAAAACTTATCTACTTTGATCTAAGAAAAACAGTTATATTAACTTCATATGTATGAAATTTATTTTAGTATATCGTTTCTATTAGAAAATAATAGTCAGTACTGAATGCAATAGATTTGAAAAGATATAAAGGCTTTCCTAAGAATACAAATGACTTAATGCGAAATGAATCTTGAGTTAATCGGCTTAAAAAGAAAAAACATTACCATAAAGGCTTTACTCAAACCAGAGGATTGATGCCACGCGGATTTGTCGGCGCGGATTTGTCCGCGCGGACTAGATATCAGTGAAGACGAATGAAGCCCTTTACAAGGCGCCCACTCGAAATTGCCCGCTCGGAAATTGCCTGGACGGAAATTGCTCGCTCTGAAGAACTTACAAGTGGTACTGATTTACCAGCCGCGTGCACTGCTAACCCATGCTGTTCCATTGTAATGGCTTATAGAAACTACAAGGCCATTTAGAGAAAATTCTTTTGTGTGAAGATATGCATCCTAAAAAAGTGGAAATATATCCGTACGGAAAAAAATCCGCTTGTGAGAAGCGAGCCTAAGTATATATATATATATATATATATATATATATTTCGCCTTGTGCAAACTTCATCTCTTCTTACCTACATCAAAGTGCATTATCAAGATCCACAGCCTTCGTTAGCTTTCACAAACCCATTTGCATCTCGGGGAAACAGCACAGCTGCCTCTTTGATGAATATATGCTAGAGAACTATTTACTGCTAAGAACTCAGTCCTCTTTTATGAAAGCTTGTTCGCCCTAGCTATCACAAGCGTCTGTCTGAAACGTATTTCATTTTGTTTTCGGTTTTGGGATAAAGGCAAGGGGAAGTGACAACGACCTAGAGCCTTTCTCTACCCAAGGTAAGACCAGAAAATGCTTCATGTTTTGGAATGTTCAACGAGAGGTTAGTCGAGGTAACGCCAGAGGGAATACATAAAGTATATTATCTTGTCATCATTGTGACTCCCCCCCCCCCCCCCCAAAAAAAAAAGAATTGAATGTTGTTCGCATTCTAGAATTTGATTCTTTTATGGATTATTTATTTTTCATATTCCTTGAAGATGAGATATCACAATCCATAAAGAAAGTTACAACAAATATGCTCTCACCGATACATGTATGAACATCAAGAATAAAAGTTAGATAAACATATAAGGTATATAATGTATATATATATATATATATATATATATATAAATGTGTGTGAGTGTATGTTATATGTATATATATTGATATATACCTATATATACATATATATAAATATATGTATGTTATAGGTGTATATATATATATATATATATTATGTATATATATATATATATATATGTATATATACATATATATATATGTATATATAATCCTCTATGAAACTCAGTTTTAATGTTCCATTATCCAAGTTTAATTTTAAAAATTCAAAATAATTTCCGTTTGATTTACAATGAAAAATCATCCCGGAACAATTCGATCACGATTATCCAGGATACTGTTTTTAATAGTGTTACAATCCCTGGTGCCATCAACAAGATATATCTCTATAATCCTGTTGGATTATACTTAATTCTCGTCCTCGGCTACGCTGAATGCATACAAATAGTCAGAACATTTGATATCAAGAGTAAATATTACTTTTATATAAATTATTTATCATTTATCCAAATTATTCCTAATATTAAAAACAAACACTCTCTCATTATAAATTTGATCATAATATATAATATGTGTTAATACAACCTTGAATTCATTTTTAAATTCAATTCATTTATTTTTATATAACATCGCCTATTTATTGCTATCTATTATTCACTTCAGCAATGGGATCTCATATGCGTTACTGAGCAGCCCTTCTCTCTCTCTCTCTCTCTCTCTCTCTCTCTCTCTCTCTCTCTCTGTTATATATATATATATATATATATGAATATATATACATGTATATTTATATATATATATATATATATATACATATATATATATATATATATATATACATATATATATATATATATATAGTGTGTGTGTGTGTATTCGTAGATAGATAATTTATAATTTAGAGGGATATAGATATCTTATATTTTTATATTTATTATTATTATTATCATCATCATCATCATCATCATCATTATTATTATTATTATTATTATTATTATTATTATTATTATTATTATTATTATTATTATTATTATTAACCAGATAAACTGCAACCCTAGTTGGAGAAGCAAGATGCCATAAGCCTGTTGGATCCAACAGGGAAAAATAACTTAGTGAGGAAAGGAAATAAGGAAATAAACAATATGAGAAGTCACGAACAAGTAGAATCTCTCAAAAACAGCAACACCAAAACAGATATACCATAATATATAAACTATAAAAAGTCTTATATCAACCTGTTCAACATAAATACATTTCCAGCAAATTTGAACGATTAAACATAAACAGAAAATATTAAACATCTCGACTGAATAAGAAAAATACGAGCATGAAAAACCACCAAAAGCAGAGATGTTTTGAATGCAGTTCAAATATCATGCGGACTGAAGCTTTTCCAACATTCCTCGCGAATTCTGGACTTTACATAGGAAGATCTTGAATTCTAAGCAGAGGTGAATAGAATTCTGTGAGGCAAATAATGGCAGGCTGTGGAGAAATTCGCACATCAGGGAAGGAACAACATTTTAGGCTCGTATCAGTTTTCCTTCGGGCTTTCCACTTGATTTATTAGGTGTGATATTTCATCTGCTCTCTGACTATGATTTAGCACTTCAGAGAACTATTGCTCTTTTTTTCTTTACCCCAGCTTGAATGTGTATATATATATATATATATATATAATGTATATATATATATATATATATATGTGTGTGTGTGTGTACGTATGTATATGTATATATGATATATATACACACATATACATGTATATGTATATGTATATATATATATATATATATATATGCACAAAGACACGTAGCTTATTCATTTCCTTATTTCCTTTCTTTACTGGGCTATTTTCCTATTGGAGCCCTTGGACTTATAGCATCCTGCTTTTCCAACTAAGATTGTATCATAGCGAGTAATAATAATAATAATAATAATAATAATAATAATAATAATAATAATAATAATAATAATAATAATATATTGAAAACGTATTGATAAACTAACACGTATCAAATGCCTTTTTTTATGATGATATTTTCTTTTAAGCCTACGTAATTTGGATAAAACTTCTATAAAATATAAAATATAAAATATAAAGTATTTTTCATATATATTATATCACACTTTTGCTAAATCCCACATTGGCTAAGTATGTTGTTTAGTTCGACTTCTTTCAGAATATAATAGGTTGGTACCCCCTCTATTTTCAGTGAAGAAGGATGTAAATTTTTAATTCTTTTAGGTTTTATACGAACAATATATTGGAAAAAACTACAAACAATTGACATTTGTTTAGTTAATATGACTACGAATATCTTTTTTATAAATAGAATAAAATACCAAAGCAATAAAGTAAGGTGTCATTCATATAAATGTTTATAAAATATTATAACCAAAAATCTAAATGAATGATCCGGAGGTCGTACTAAAATATAGCAATTTCTATTATTAGAAATGAATGAATGGACATACATTCAATGTTCTAATTAATCTAGTGGGTTTATATACCTCTTTTCTAGGTCCTGGATGTGAAATAAGCATTTAATATAAGGTAATTAATTATATGATAGAAAACATTGCGTGCAAGTATTGAAAACAAAATTATGAATATAACATTAAGGACGCAAACTTTGATAATAATACGATTATGAAATAAAATAGAGATAATCTGTCATTATTATAATGGTTTCAGTTTTTACCTATATATGTTTCAACTCATATATATTAGTTATATCCTTTTACTAGTAAATCCCCTTAGTTTGGCTCCCCTGGTGAGTTACAATCACCAGCTCTGAAAGTAAGTTCATAATATTTGTAACTTGGGAATACTTACTATTTGGGGACTAAATAAGCACCATTAGTTTTCCTAAGGAATGTGCAACGTGAATTTGTATTATTGTAATCAGAGAGGAATGCATTGACTTGGGAACCTAAGAGAGAGAGAGAGAGAGAGAGAGAGAGAGAGAGAGAGAGAGAGAGGTCAGTTAATTTTATATTTTGTACTAGTGTCATGTGAGAGAGAGAGAGGAGAGGAGAGAGAGAGGAGAGATAGAGAGAGAGAGAGAGAGAGGAGAGAGAGAGAGAGAGATTTACCTCAATTGCAGGCAAATATTCGACATGAATTTATCTATTCAGATATTTTTATCAATATAACATACCTATGAAAAAATTTCGACATATATTCCTCTAATGGGTTCTTTTTCGTTTATCATGTTAATGTTTAGAAAAAAGATAGAAATATAGGTTTTTTTCGCTGGCTGCTGCACTCGGGGTAGTCCCTTTTATTGGAAAAGTAATTAGATTATTGTTTACTGTCAGGAAATATGGATTATTACGAGCGTCCCATTTTAGATTAATGAGTTGCTGGATGTCTAAAATATAGATATTTATACATATATCTATAGATATGTATAATATACATACATATATATATATATATATATATACAAGTATTTATATATATATATATATATATATACATATATATATATATATATATATATGTATATATATATATATATATATATATAATAATAGATAGATAGATAGATAGATATGATACTGTATATGATGAGTGTGTGTAATTTTTCAGTTTCTCAAATAACAAATATTTCTCAAAATTCACGCTGTAATAAGCAGAGACCATTCGAATTATGTTTTAGTTTATTTCAAGTTTGTACTGCACCTAAAAGATATGCTTAGATGACTCCTATATTCTACGCGATCTAAACATATACCAATATTCTAAGCGATCAAATCCCTTCCCTTCCACGAAAGGAGATGGGAGAGCCAGATAATAGCTGTTGAAAATTCATATCCTCCACCTCAGTATTAGCTTCTAAGGATAAAAAGGTTGTTGTGTGCACCCATGGAAATTGTTAGGCCATGAGCGTGGTATGCACAAGAGACCAACGGACTCGTAGAATACAACTATATCCACTAGGCCCACAAAAGCAATTTTAGGATGATCAATAATAACACGAGTATTTGCAATTGAAGCGGACGTCTAAAACCTATTTTTACATATGAATTTTCCTTCTTTTATGATAGCTGTGATTGCATTAACAAAGTTTTACTTACGAAATATTCAAATCTAGTAAGCATCAATGATATTGACACGAAGTAATATGAAAGTGAGGATGAACTGAAAAAGTAAATTAAGTCTAGTTAGGTCACTAATATCCTCCTAATTATAGTAAGCATCAATGATATTCACGAGAATATAAATAAAAGAGATTAACTTATCTCAAATTGATTTGCCCATTCCTTTCCGTACACGTAGTAATGTGATAATAAAAATGAACTGAAAATGTAAATTCAATCAAGTCGAACGCGTCAAAAATCCTATCCCATCCAGCCACGACTCGTAAACATTTCAGCCCTTTTTTGTGGATCACGAACATCGAATTGAACTCTTAACGGAAAGACTACAGACACACTTCACAGATAATTAGAACTGTCCCGTCCGAAAAGGGTTGGGATGCAGCTTCCCTCTCCCAATTTACCATCTCCCTTTGAAAAGTCTGAGTAAATTGTCCTCCGATATTGTTGTCTCTGCTCTCTCATGAATAGAGCACTGTGGATGGAGAGAGAGAGAGAGAGAGAGAGAGAGAGAGAGAGAGAGAGACTCGTGAGTATAGCACTCTGAAGTAAGAGAGAGAGAGAGAGAGAGAGAGAGAGAGAGAGAGAGAGAGAGAGACTCATGAGTATAGCACTGTGAAGTAAAAGGGGAGAGAGAGAAAGAGAAACTCACAATTTTAAATATGATATTGTAAACCCATGTCCATCTCCTTGCTCTCAAATGCAGCCTCCCTCTCTCTCTCTCTCTCTCTCTCTCTCTCTCTCTCTCTCTCTCTCTCTCTCTCACGTTCAGTCATCAATAGTTTCCATTAAGTTTTTTTATTGCAATCCTTTACATTCAAAAGAAATATAGAGGTTTCTGTTATAAATAGAGTTTTATTAATGCGCTTAAAACATTAAAATCATTCTTAAAAGATTAGAAATTCAAATACGAATCAAAATACCTTTTCTTAATTTGTTTCCGATAACTCATTACGTATTTCTTTCCTTGCATATGTTCTAAATGTTATTAGCTTAATGCATTGGTAGTTATGGCCTCATTGATTTACAGTAAAAATAGTTTTGATATCAAGTAAATGGAAAAATAAAGTAAACAGATTTTGACATAGGAAAAAATCTATTTTTGGGCTTCAGTTATATCGTCTTTTATAATGACATCTTCACTTTTATGGTTTTAATTCAATATTCTTTATTTTTTATATATAATAAATGATATCGGCGTCAATGACCTTAGATGTCAGGATGCCAGAAAAACTTTAAATATATCAATCAATCCTAATGGATGTTCCTCAATGGCCGCTTTCCATTTGGGATATTTCTGCGAGTGATGTACCAGAGAATTTTACCACAGTGGTATAACGGAGTTCTAACCTTTGGAGGGAATATCCCGAGAGTTGTACATAAATCGGGGACGTGTTGATGACAAGCCATGGCTATTCTTCCCCGAATAGAGTTAGGAAAAAGGATAGGGCAGGATACGTGGACGAGAGAGCCGTTACAACTCCCGATCTCAATGTGCTACAACTAACATGTTTCCTGTGTAATATGTTTACTGTAAGTGTAAAATGCCTTACAGTTGAAATTTTATAAAATTGCTATTCAAGTGTCAGTTGTAATACTCATTTCAACGTATAAAGGTTTAAAGGACAATCGTAAATGGCAGAGGTAAGGGACAGTGACCTTGCCTTATCAAGCAGGACGCGGCTCAAGACCCAAGCCCTCTCTCCACCCAAGCTAGGGCCAAGAAGATCCAGACAATGGCTGGTGTAAATATCAACCATAGTGCCATTTCATTGCCATAACCCAAAAATGGGAAGTAATAGCAAAACACAGGAAATTAATCAAACTTATAAGAAATAGTTATGGAAAACCTTACTCGTTTTGTATTAAAAGTAAAAGAATATATATGATTTTATCTTCTGGAATGTATATCCACTGGGAAATTCCTTTGTGATAAATGCTTCTGGCTCAGCAAGAATTCAAACCTATGCCAAGAGGACCTTTCTTATCAACCATGCAATCAAACATAAAAATATTCAACTGTTTTACGTTCCTTTTTAATAGGTTTGAAAACCCCATCAATTTTATTCAAAGCGTGGTGAACAATAAATGGTGAAAATTACCACCATTATACACAAAGATATAAAGAATATTTATATCCCAATATAGTTTTAATTGGGCAAACGGTTAGTAAAAAACTAACTACGATAATTGCTGTGTAATTACATTCTCCTATGATTGCATGATAATAGCAATTACAAAGGTTTAAGTTTCAGTCGTGTAATTTCTTTTTATTGCCGTGGTAATATATTTTAAGATAATCCTCTGCTCTCTGACCTTGGAAATAGATATCATATGTTTTTTCGTTTTTTATTCAGTTAAAGTTTAAAAGAACAATTTTGAGAATTAAAAAACTGCTTTCATATTGTTTAAAGCAAATTCGAAAATACACGCATGCGCGGAGACCCGGTAAACAGAGGCATACACATACATACATACATACATGCATGCATACATACATACATACATTATGTATAATATATATATATATATATATATATACAGAGAGAGAGAGAGAGAGAGAGAGAGAGAGAGAGAGCTTTGTGTCATGCCATATTAAAGAGGACTGAATTATTGATAGAGTATTTTTACATCATATATTCTACAGTAAGGAAACGGAATTTTTATCGTAATTAGCATAAAAAAATTTAGTATTTAAATCATTTAATCATACCGTTAATAATTCAATATTGCATTCACCCCTCTGCAAATCTCAAAGCAAGAGCCTGTAAATCCATTGCTTAAGTACAAAGAAAACGAGTCAAAATGAATAAAAGTTCCAATCATATGATTTCTTTCACTCACACCTTTCCTCGTCGTTCGAATTCATCATTAACAATTCGTTTCCCAGCCAAAGGTTAATAGATCCGGGCAGAATCCTATCAGCCAGAGAATCAAGTTTGAGCTCTGTAACAGAATCAAAGGAAACAAATCAATCTCTGATGCTTCGATTTCATTCGATTTTCTAAGCCACCAACCCCGAACGCTTCTTCTTTTTTCCATTTCCTCACGGAGCAAAGCGAGTTCCATCATTGCTAAATTAGTATTTCATCTCGTCAAAAGGAATATTGTTTCAGCGATGTTTGTTCCCGGTATTAAAGGCTCGATTCTTGTGTTGAATTCGCAGATTCTATTACTGATGTTTTTATTCATCTAACTCGGATATTCCGCTTCAGGACCTTTAGGAAAAATTGTGTTAGTCTAATGGAATTTCATATATATGCAAACTTATTTCAGTATCATGGAGTGTTCAGGTGAAAAAGACATGTTTTTAAGGTCAGGATGAATTAATGTCAATGATAAATATTTTCCTGAAACAGATATGAAATAATACATATACTTTTAAATCAGTAATGGCTATGAGATAAAAACAATATATTATCAGTAGTTGGAAGGAGGTTAAGTTTTCACCACTGTTTGTGTATTTGTTTGTGTGTATGTTTGTTTGTGAACAGCTTCCTGACCACAATTTTAATCGTAGAGTAATGAAATTTTCAATGATTAACTGTTATGTAATTAAGTTGAAAATGATTGAGTTTTGGGAAGGTCTATGTCAAAGGTCAAGGTTATGATTAAGAAAAATATCCCATACACGTAATCAGCCATAAGATTGGACATTGTTTTCACAGACACTGTAAGCTTTGTTCATATTTGAGTGAATGAAAATCCAAGCAAATTATTATACATTAAGGTCAAAGGTCATGGTAAAGGTCACGTTTAAAGGTAGAGAAATAAGCTGTCGCAGCGGAGGTCTGCGCTCTCCTGAGTGCCCTTCTAGTTCCTGCTCTTTTACTTGCCCATTTCTGGTATTTTTCGTTGTTGAAGCGCAATGAAAATGCAAAAAAAAAATTAAAAAAAAAATTTATTCAGTTACTTCCTTTCTTTTGTACACTCTAGGAATGACATTTACAATTCTGTAATACTTGTAGTACCCATTGAACGTCATATACAAGCAGTAAATCATGAGAAGTTAAAATTTACTACGTCAGTAAAAACTTACATATTTATACAGAGAACATTACTATTTCACCAAGAAAAGGAACAAAAGTTTTGCAGAGACCCTTAAAATAACTCAATTAGTACAGTCCTTAACGAAAGCAAAACTTTTGTACTTTATTAGAGATTTCCTCCAGGTCTTTATAGCTCCAAAGCAGTACTTTATAACGAATAGCTGTCACTCAAGACGAGGCAATGGCCTTCAAGTCTTTGATGGCCATGGAAAAGAATTTCATGTTACAATATGTCATAAAAGTCAGTCTCGTAAGAAATTTATTTTCGTGATACGATAAATTGTAAATATGCTGGTCACGGATAATAATGATTTTGACTTTGATGGTGATAGTTATATAGTTTCTTTAATGTCAAGTTTATATGTAGTTTTTGGAGTATTTATTTTAAATAATAGCTACTCTTTTGATTAATTTAAGTCCAATGTGTTTTCAACATGAATTATTTATAAGTAATCAATATCAATAGAAAAAATGTCATTAAAATATATCATAATTTCAAAGATTTTGTAGGACCAATTCAACGCAAATATACAGTTATTCGTAATACGTATAAACACATGTGTTATAAAACAATTATTTTCAATATACTGATATAAATACTTCTTATATATACATTATATATATATATATATATATATACTGTATATATATATTATACTGTATATATATATATATATATATATATACAGTATATATATATATATATATATATGTCATAATGTACATTACATTTGCTCCAAAATCTGTCAAATGCTATCAATATAGCAGTCTCAGCGGACCAGGAGAGAGAGAGAGAGAGAGAGAGAGAGAGAGAGAGAGAGAGAGAGAGAGATTATAAGAACTAAGAAACGGACACAAACATGGAATATCTATTTGAAAAAATCCTTTAATGTATATGCATCGTCAAAGAATGACTTCATCACTCGAGTATCGAAACGGAAACAAATAGAAAAAGAAAGGAATTAACTCACTACTTCTCCAGACGAAGTGCAGTAGGTTTGTCAAAGTAAATGACAACAATGGTAATCAGGAAACAGAGCCTGAAGTAGAGTTTAATCTAAATGCAAAACAGTTCAACCTTCAGGGCAGCCACAACTCCAAAGAGATCAAAAGATTCGAAACCTAAATTCTTGGATTAATCTTAAGAATTCAAATGCCTGGTCTTTTCATTGAGATCAAGTTTGTAAACAGATAATTCTAGGCTTAGTTTCTTGGGAGAAAATATACAGATGTCTATAAGCTAAAGAGAATTTAAAATTGATTCGCCCAACTTTCAACTAGGCTCCATAAGGCACTAGAGGAGTTGGAAGATCCAGACCTACATGGATAAAAGCTATGAAGCATGAAGTTGGTGATTATAAACAAAAAGGAATAGAAAATAAAATAAAAGAGAGATTACTCGAGGCAAAGAGAATTTGAAATTACTTAACCAAACTTTCAACTGGACTCCACAAGGAGCTAGAAGAGTTGGAAGTCTCAGGCCTACATGGCTGATGACTATGAAGCATGAAGTAGGTGATTATAAACATCAAAAAAGACTAGAAAATAAACTATAAGAGAGATTACTCGAGTACCACATGGAGATGAGATCATGGGTAAAAGGTAGATGGAGAGGATTTGGCATGCTTTTTGCACTCCCAAAGAGAGATTAGTTCACCAAACCCTCACCTGAGCTCCACAAGACACTAGAAGAGTTGGAGGACCCAGGCTTATATGGCTGAGTACCATGAAGCGTGAAGTAAGAGATGATGAAGGGCCAAGTATTTATTTAAAAGATCAAGATAAAGACAACTGGTGAAATCAAACCAAGGCCCTTTGTGTTAATAGGCGCAGGAGGAAATGACGATGAGATAAGAAGGGTGTTTATTATAAATATTAGTGTCTGTACCTAAAATTATTTCAGATCTAGTATTTCATTATTTTGTATTTTGAAAATATAGCAAAATATATATCCTTGAAGGCAAAATTAGTTATATTCTAATCCATGTAATTCTAAAAACCTTATAAAGAATCCTAGTGATATTTGAGAAATTAAATTTTTATTTACAGCTTACCCAAACACACACTAAAGCACTATAATTTTCCCTTGCTACCGATTATTTCACAAAACATAATTTTTCAATTGTTCAAAGAATACGGGACCGTAATAACATAACAAAAACTAGAGAGGCACTCAGTAGGGCACAGACCTCCCGCGCGGCAGCCTATTTCTTTACATTTTTCTGTATATTGACCTTAACCTTTGACCTTAATATTTATTGATTGCCGAGGATTTTAATATACTCAAAAATTAACCAAGTTTGAAGTCGTTGTGACAATAATGCCCGAACTTATGACTGATTACGTGAATTGGACATT
The DNA here is from genome assembly GCF_036898095.1 of Palaemon carinicauda. Taxonomy (NCBI): domain Eukaryota; kingdom Metazoa; phylum Arthropoda; class Malacostraca; order Decapoda; family Palaemonidae; genus Palaemon; species Palaemon carinicauda. The sequence goes on from NC_090730.1 coordinate 181,650,626, forward strand.
TTGCTTGACAGTTTTCATGACCTTTAACCTTGACCTTCCAAAATTTTAATTCATTACAGTTTTTTAAAAAACAGTTAATGTCTGCAAGTGTCATTACTCTACAATTAAATCTGTGGCTAGGAACCTGTTCACAAACAAACAAACAAAAACACACAAACAGGGGGTAAAACATGCCCGCCTTCCAGTTTCGTTGACGGAGGCAAATATAGATGAAGAACCCAACTTAAATAAAATAATAACAAAAGAAAATTAAGTTAAACCCAGCAAGTTTCATTACTTTACGATTAGATCGGTAGCCAGGAAGCTGTTCACAAACAAATACATGCAAAAACACAAACACACAAACAGGGGGTAAACATAACCGCCTTCCAGCTTCGTTGGAGGATGTAAATATTGATAAAGAACCCAGCTTAAAAAACAGTTATAAGTAAATTTATTTCATTCTATGATATCAATAGAAGGACGTCAAGTTTTTTAATTCATCAAATATGTCTGGACGTTCTATTTCTAGCGAGTGGAGGACGAGTTAGAAGTTTAGTGACACGGAAAAAAGGGTTCAAGACGGAAGCAGTTAAAGGCAAGCAGGGGAAAAGGGGAAGAATTCCCCAGGTGTAGAGGGGAAGTAGTAGAAGAAAAGGAAAGGAAAGGGAAATAGTGTGAGAAAGTAGGAATAGTATAATAAGAGGGGAAATACTGGGACTTGTGGGAAAGTAGCTCGAAAGAATGGAAACAGCCGGAAAAATTGAAATATGAGAGAGAGAGAGAGAGAGAGAGAGAGAGAGAGAGAGAGAGAGAGTTTGGATAGGATAAAAGATAGGAAATAGTAAGATAAAGGAGAAAAAATGATATAAAACAAAGATAAAATCGAGATCTGGAGGAGAAATATTAACGGATATAGAAAGGGAGACAGATGAACATTTATAGAAAGGATATATATATATATATATATATATAGTGAATAAAAGCTTTTATATTGGAAATTAAAAGAAAAAGGAAATGTTTCGGTTAAAAAGAGTTCGCCTACGTTTTCGGAAAAAAAATGTAATACAAAAAAATGGACGAATTGCTTTTAGCAGTTTTTTTCGAAATCTATCTTCATCCAGTCAATGTGAATTGAATCTTTTGTGTGTTTTGTAGACTTACGAATAATCTCTGTGATTACATAATTCGAAAATAATAATTACAACTATAGATTGAAAGAACTCAATATAATTGATAGCAATTATATGTATAAGTTTGATTAACGTTTTTTAGCCTCATAGTCTCACATGTCTTTTTCCCATATACTTATCTCATGATACTATTTGGATTTAAAAAGATACTTTTATATTATTTTTCAGCATCCATTCTCTTTAATTTGTTTAATCAAAACTTCTCTGTCTCATTTTCTACCTAACTATTATGTATGATTACCCTTTTTCAATCACATATATTTCTCCTTACTTGTTTTTTAAACCTAATATCTCATAAGTTAATCTTGATTTAAAACATACATTATTTTTCAGTATCATATCTCTTTATGTTATTTGATAAAAATCATCTCTGTCTCTTTGACTCTCTAACTATTAGATATGGTTCCACTGAATATATATTTCTGATCACGTACTGTTTCCTAAATTTTTTCAACCTACTTATTTCATAACATGATCTTAATTTAAAGACATATATTAACTTTTTCAGCCTCTATCCCTTTGTGTTACTTAATAAAAACTTCTCTATCTGCTTGACTGTCTATCATATATGGTTTTGCAGAATACCTATTTCCAATCACATACTTTTTCCTAACTATTTGCAAACTACTTATCTCTAAGGCATTTTTTTAAAAGACATTATCTTTTTCAACCTCATATATCTTCATGTTATTTAATAAACACTTCTCTACCCTGCTCTACTGTCTAACTTTTTATATAGTTTCAATGAATAACCTTTTTCAATCACATAGTTTTCCCTTACTTTTTTCAACCTATTATATCATATCTTTAAATCTTCCTTTCACTTAAGGCTGTGTTTATCACCATTACCTAATACCCTTAACCAAAAGAATATGCAGAGAGGGACTTGCCTACATATAATAAAAAAAAAGAAATTACAATTAGTGTCTCTTGTAATATAAACACTTACTGGAAATTCAATGGTTGTGGTAGCCGATGCGGTAGCCTCCGTGACTGGTGAACGTCCAGCACAAACTTGTTAGTTCCTTTGGTCATTGCAACCTCACCATCCTTGTGACCTAAGGATTGGTATTTTGGGTAGCCTATACGTCTAACTGCTGAGTCATCAGCAGCCATTGCCTGGCTATCCATGGGCCTAGATTAGATGGAGAAGGTGCTTGGACGCTGATCATATGTATATATGGTCAGTGTCCAGGTCATTGTCCTGCTTGATAGGGTAATGTTACTGTCCCTTCCCACTGCCATTCATGATGGCCTTTAAATCTTTAAACGTCAAATAACACAATGAAACAATCCTTATAACACCACAAAGGAGAGACAAATTAATGTGACAAGGGCTCTTCTTATACTTCCGTAAACAAGGATATATTTAAAGGAAGTAAAGTCCAATTGTTCTCGTTTTCTAGTTTTTAATCCTTGGAAACTCAAAGAGAGAACCATTCTTTCTATTACTTCTATCACTAATATACTCATTGTCTTTATACGATGTTTCAAATGTAAAGTCATCGGTATATAAGACCTTCTCTATGCGATAAAATGTAAGATAAGGTAATTCTTTATTATACCTCTAAAATGTGTGTGTGCGCATATATATATATATATATAATATATGTATATATATATTTATATATATATATATTATATATATATAGATATATATACGCCTACACACACACACACACGCACACACACACACACATATATATATATTATATATGTATATTTTATGTAAATATATTTATATATATGTATATATATGTACATATATATATATATATATATAAATATATATATATATATATATATATATAGCTTATAGCTACGTTTATTAATCTCAGATCAAACCTTCTGAAAATAATTACATGAGGCAATTTTCCAAAAATCCTATGAAGCTAACTATGCAAAAAAACCTACACTCAAAATGTAAAAACATATCCTCCTCTTCTTGAAGAATTAGCTGAAGTAAAAAGATTGTACCAGATAATCAATATATTATAAGACAAAAATAGAATTTTCATTATCCTCTGTGAAATGAATAAAAATAAAAAATAAAGATTAATAAATTTTATAATTTATAAGATACAAAAATTATGTTTTGTGTAAGAGTTACGAATAAAACAAAGATAGGCAAAACCCTGTTTAATGAGGGTAGGAACTGCATTCATAGCTGGAAGGGTTTATGACCTAGAATTTAAGTTCTTAGGAAGTTCTCCAGGCAGAAGAAACTAGAAGCTGAGAAGCAATCCTTTGGGTCGTTAAGCAAGCAGACAAACTAAGATAGCAAGAACTCACTTGAAGGAAATTTACATCTACTTCTATTTCTGAAAAAAAAGATATATTGCTTAGAAAGGATAAATAAATATAAACTAGAGGGGCACTAAGTATAGAACATGCCCTCCACCACTCAAAGCAGTATTATGTAGCTCTTATTTCTATTGCATACTTGTACTTCGATGTATTTTCTTCAAAATCTAATAGATTCATCCTTAGGCCATACCCCCACATGTCCACTAACTTTCATTTAAAATGGTTATCTAGTTTTTGGGGTCATGCTGTTCACAAACAAAAAATTGATATTACCAATATTTTCGAATCACTTCTTTGTATTTGTACTTTGATGTACTTTATCCAAAATCTTATATAATTATTCATGGGTCATACCCAGTAAAACTACTAAATTTTATCAAAACTGGTAAAATGAATACCTCCGCCTGTTTGCGTGAGTGTGTTTGTTTGTGAACATCTTCCTGACCACAATTTTATATCGTAGAGTAGTGAAAATTTCATGGATTAACTGTTCGTAAAAAGCTGGAAATGATTAAGTTTTGGGGGGTCAATGTCAAAGGTCAAGGTCACGGTCAAGCAAAAGGCCAAGAAATAAGCTGCTTAGGTGGAGGTCTATAAAGTTTATAAAGTCTATAAAGTTGCTCACAAACAAACCAACTGACAATTGTAACTGCATAACCTTCGCCGATTCTGGCAGTGGCACTAAACTTGATAAGGTCAAAGTTTAAGTCGTCGAAGACATGTCCTTGTTGAGGGAAATGCATAGATGGTCCATGTATGATGTAGAAGGTTGACTAATTCCTATTTCTCGCCCCTTGGTCCAACGTCCAGGAACTAGGACTCAATTAAAGCAGGACCAACTGGTTGAACAGTGAGGCAAACTTGAACCAAGAAACTCTCTCTCTCTCCTCTCTCTCATCTCTCTCTCTCTCTCTCTCTCTCTCTCTTTTATCATAATTTCGATGTTCATGTATAGTTTGATTCTCTTTTGACTGCTTATCTATATGAATATTAGTTTTAAGCAGCTTTGATTTCATACTATGGTCAATTCCTTTTAGTGAGGCAGATTTGGACCCACTCGCCGGGGTGCCCTTTTTCGCTCGGGAAAGTTTCCTGATCGCTGATTGGTTGGACAAGATAATTCAAAACCAATCAGATAGCAGGAAACTTTTCCCAGCTAAAAGGGCACCACTGCGAGTCAGTGCAAATGGGCCTCATTAAAAAAAAAATGAGTATAATGGCAGATTGTGTTCTCTGTGTTGATATTCATCCTTAGGTTATGAAGAACATAAGATAAAGTAAAGGAAAGAGTAACAGTTACGGTACGAAAATTATTCAAAGGATATCAAGCTCGAATATTACTCTAAGGAAACTCTATGGTGATTATAATAAATCGTTATAATACCTTAAATTTGATATGTGGGGGAAAATGGTGTTTTTAGATATTTTCTAAAATTAAATCATACCATTATTTGCAATATACATATATGTATATATATATGTATATATATATATATATATATATATGTATATATATATATATATATATATGTATATATGTAGGTATATATATATATATATACAGTATATGTAGGTATATATATATATATATATACATAAATATATATATATATATACACATATATATATAAATATAATATATATATATATATATATATGCAAATGTGCGTGCGTACATATGTGTTTGCATATACACACAGATCTAAATCATTGTGTAACATTATAATCTATTTGCGTTTGCAGATACCATCCCTCTGTTAAATGCTAGTTGTATTTACAAAAAAAAAAAAAGAAAAAAAAGGAAGCCTATACACCCATATAAAAATACCTTAAGCGAAGGAAAATAGTTCAGTTCCATTTAATTGTTATTAGCATATCCCACGATTACGAATATTATACTAAGATTGCTTCAAGTTTTAGGAAAACTTGGATACATTTTTGAATTTATTTATTGCATTTAAGTAAGTATATATATATATATATATATTATATTTATATACTATAAATTTTCAAATCGAAGTTTCAGTGAATCGGTGACTGCAAATAGTAAAAAAAAGTTCAAATCAACATTTTGGACCAAAAATTTTGTTGGGAACAATTCATGTGGTAGACAAAGTCAACTGGTTATGAAATATTTGCAGCAAAGTCAGTGAAGCGATTTCTGTTTTCCATAACTGTGTTAATGGAATTATTTGTTCATGAATAAATTATCAATTATTTCGAAGGATTCCAATATTTTGGAAGATCAATTGAAAATAAAATGATATTACATATATGGATTTTCATTTGGGCTCCACAAGGCACTAGAAGAGTTGGAAGACCCAGGCCTACATGGCTGAGAAACTCTGAAGCATGACGTGGGAGATGGTGGGTGGATTAAATATTGAATTAAAAGGCTCAAGAAAGAGACAACTGGGGAAATCTAACTGAGGCCCGTTACGTCAATAGGCGTGTGAGGAGATGCTGATTATGATGATAATAGTCCTCATAACTAGAATAATTGCCTGATGCACCCTCTCCAATGCCTTTTATCAAAGGCATCATCTTCCACTAAGTCAAGAATGAAAGCTGTATTATATCTAAAGGGGAAAGATATAAACATTACCCACCTTATCCCAGCTGAACCAGTCTTTATCCTCACAAGGGAGTTGCTCTTTCTTGCGATTATGATGATAATTTTCCAGAATAGATTTCTCAACTCACCTGTACTCCCTCCCCAGTGTCGCAGCAAGAGAGTTCACTCACTCTGAAAATAACGGTTAATCACTTAATGGTTCGTAAATATGAATGTTTTCATAAAATGGCATATAATAATCTACCATTATTGGAAGGGTAGAACAATGAATTACCCGTTCTCTTATGTAAAAAGATGGTGATTGGAATATCCTAATGCAATAATAAATAAGTGTATGAAGTTAGCCAGAAGTATAAATGAAATATCAAGTATATATAAAGCATAATATTAAAAAATTCTTATGGAAGCAGTTTCATCAATGTAGAGTTTTCTAAGAAAACATAAATACATTTTCATGATTTTACATAAACTGGTACTTTTAATATATTCAAGGACACATTTTATTCGTTTCTTACTTTTCCATGTTCTCTGTTCTAATAATACTCTTGATGATAAACCAGCTTTCCTAGATATACTTGCTTAAACACAATTGCTTAAACGAATGTCGTCGTAAAAATATCAGGGAATTTCCAACACAATCTGCCATGAACACGGTACCAGAAACTCATTTATGGCTCCAGATATCGGTCCGCAAGGAATGTCATGAAATTTCTGTGCTTTGTCAGGTGCGTGGGAGCATTTTCTTCGGTAGAGCTGTGTGGGAGTCAAGTTTGAAAAGGCTCTAAAGGAGGGGACTCTGATAGGTTGATGTATTTCTAAGAACAGATTTCCTGAATTCGACAGGTACATGTACAGTGGGCTTCAACTGAGTTTACATCTCTTCCGAAATCTCGATTGGTAAAGTCATCCACGCAAGCATTGTTTCGTCTCAGGGCATAGGTTCGAATCCCTACCTAGCCAAGTGCCTTTTATCGTAAATGAATTTCCAGTTGGTATACATTCCTACAGATAGGTTTTAGTATTAAAAACCATTGATTAAAAACACGAATGTTAGTGATATATATATATATATATATGTGTGTGTGTATATATATATATATATATATATATGTACATATATATATATATATATATATACATATATATATATATATATATATAAATTTCAAAAAGGTTACAAATATTTCTTAATATCAAATTCGCTCTGCCTTCAATGACGAATATTTCTGCCCGGTCAAGAACTCAAACCTACAACATACAAAATTAGGATAAAAATTTGATTGTTCTGACCAGCATAACATTTATTCCCATTTCTGTAGATCATAGTATATATATAACTTATTTGAAAAACGTTTTAAATACTTTGAAAAAATTCTCGATTAACCTTCCTTGACATCCAGCAACCTATCATTATTGTTAACCTTTGTATCGAAACACAATTTTTGAAAAAAAAAAAAAACCTTTCTTGTGATTTATTGGCAATGATTTAAACTAACATTGATATCGTTACAGAAGAAACCATTCCCTTGAGACAAACTTTTTATATAGCAAAACTTTATCCTTCCTTTGAAATAAACCTTTGTATATTGCAAAACTTTCTTTATATTCTCATTAATCCCGGATGATATTATAATTATAATCGCATATGCTTATATTTGGGTCTATCTAAACTATTATCTTTAACTCTATGCACAACACCAAATTCCTTAAAAATTCCGATCAATATTCGTACTAAAGAAAACAAAAGTTGAGAAACGATTGTCATTTATCTTTCATTAGTTTAACGCAACATCCATAATTCACCTATATAAATCAACATTAGCGACTCTTGTTATAGGTATACTCCGTCTCGTCTGATTCATTTTGCAGAGATCAACAGCATCCATGACTTGTAGGTGGCCTCTCTCTCTCTCTCTCTCTCTCTCTCTCTCTCTCTCTCGGTGATCTTTCAGAATCCGATTTTTCTCATGTTCGCGATTTGCCAATCATTGACTTAGGAAGTTGTTACTGGTAAGGGAAAACATTAATATTGTGTATGTATATATATATATATATATATATATATGTATATATATACATATATAAACAATATATATATATATATATATATATACTAAATAAATTTTTTTATCCTATATTGAACCAAGAAATCGATTCACCAACATGCATACATTTACTAAGGAAATGACGTTAAGGCTTATTTTAAATCTGATTTACACTTTGGAACGCCTATATTAACAAATACAAATTCGCAGGTGGATGACGCAACACAGTCAGGCGTTGGCGAAGACACAGATTGTGACAATTTTCTTCTTCATTATTCGATTTTTTTATGTTCATTACGCAGATTATAAGAACATCAAATCACACCATAGCCACGCACCTTTTGCCATATAACTATTAATCCTTAAATCATTTAAATCGGTAATGAAAAAATGATATTCTCCATTGAAGGAAATTCATTTGGCAGCGCTGTTCCAAACTCGTCCCACCAATCTTAACTATGCTGATGATTGTTACCTTGGTCACTTGTACAGGGATATGACCTTATATCCATGTGTTCTGATGAAGAAATAAAGTACTGAACACTTTTATAAGTAAACTCAGGCTGCTTCCTATAGCATATGAAAAATTCGCACCATTTTCTGATAAAAATATTCGTTCTTAATAAGGAAACGATCGTTGGACAATTTACCAACGACCAATTCTCTAGCCTCTTCCTTCCTACCCCACTTTTTTGACCCACGTGGTCTTCAAATAATATATTATATTAGTTGAGACAAGGTGCCTCTGATGCCATCTATTGGCCGTAAAGTAAAACTCGTTACGTCATATGGGAGGAAGCTAGGGGTAATTTTGCCTTTCGGAATGTATCAATATTGTTATTCTACGACGTTTTCACTAATAATACATGTAATTACCATGACACATTAATTGTCTTTTGGTTTCATAAAATGGTAATTGAATTTTAGGTGAAATAACAGAGTAATTACTTGATTAACCAACCGATTTCAGTACATGTGGCATATCTGGCGACCAACCCCCCTTAACCCCCAAATGAAATTGGACCAACGATTGTTTTGCTTAGGAAATATTTCTGTGATATTTATTGTTAAAGGTTTAATTTCCTATGAATTAAGCTGTGACCAAACAACAAGGAGCATTAAGTTTACGTGCGTCTGTTTCATAGTAATTTTGTGCCCAAATAACAACAGAAATTAAGTAAAAAAAAAAAATCATAATAAATGGATGGTGGGGGTAAGGACCAATTAGGTACTCTACTGCTAAGAGCCCATCTATTGACAATGAAAAAAAAGACAACGTGTAGAGCTCTATAATCCATGCATTCTGTAACCTTCTATGTATCTTTTTTATTTAAAATGGCCTTAAATAGCCTACTTAATTGGAGCGCTATGTAATTTATACTTCCACACATATTTCTACATAGATATCATACTATCATCCTTTTCCAATTGGATAGGATCATTCACATGAATGGAACAAGGGTTTGTAATGCTATATTTTGACAAGAATTGGAAACACTCGGATTCCATTTGAATTCAGAGAAAGTATGTGATTAATAAACCATTCTTTTATGGTAATATTTTTCAAATAAATGCATATAAAACTCATATATTCCAATGAATACTATTTTTTTTCTGATTTTAGGATCTAAGTTATAGCGATTATATCTAAAAATATAGATAAAACGTATTAAAACAATATATAGAGAACATCCCATTATTCTAAAAGCAAAGAGTTGGAACTCAACCATAGAATTAAAATTTTTAAATTTAACCAAAAAAAAAATATATTAATTTCTGCAGCCAATATGCTGTTAGCTAATCGTAAGCTCAATTATAAATATCAATCATCTATGAATTGTGCCCTGTTACATATAGCATTGTCGTAATCTCAGCTGTCTTGATTTTCAATTTCACAGTGTGTTTAATCTGTTTTCGATAGATGAAAATAAAATGTAGATTTGAATGATTTCGTTCATTTTAATAAATGTGAGCTGTATATATGGAAATTATCAGTTTCTCGTCTATCTAAAAGGCATTTGGAGATAATATAAACTTTATGATTTTCACATATAAGGAAAACTAGCAGATATCCTCATTTTCACTTACATATAGCAGCTTTAGTTTATTCTATAAAG
>NC_090730.1:181670841-181673341 GCF_036898095.1 Palaemon carinicauda
TTCTTTTTTTTCTCGTAAGCCAACTGCTCCTAATCAGCTCGCCATATTGATTACCTGTCACTTCAAACAAGGTTTTGACTTGACCGATTTAATGTTGATTTAGTATTTCGTGATACAAAACTATTAATGTCAATTCTTTTTGAAGCACATCTTTACGTTCGAAAGTGCTTTGGTTTATATGAGTTTATGTATGTATATTATAAAGCCTGTTGAAAGTAAAATACATAAAATTACGTATTCTAGTTCCCTATTACTCAGTTTCAGACAATAAATGGTAAGAACTGTAACACTGTTCTTTTACCGTGATATATTTTCCAATATTTATCCTTTTTATCTTCCTAACTCTGTTTCCATTATTTTTTTTTTACCTTGATATAACTTCCAATATTTTTCCTTTTTAATTTTCTTCCCTCTGTTTTTATTATTGATAAACTATATCCAAATGTCAGATTTTTTTATTGTTTTCAGTCTCCCACATGTTGCCTGTGACTTTACCATAGCCACGATGTAAACAATTATTTTGTTTTCATTCATCTAAAAGCAAACGAACAAAAGATCAACAGGGAAGTGACTGATCCACACCATCACAATACATTTTTATTCGTTCCATAAACAGCGTTCCGCCTCTATCGTTCTGTCTGTGGGTGTATTTGCATTCTTTTCGAGCCCTTTGTGTATCGACGAAGAGGAAGCGTTGTGCGAAATCAAAGGTTTCCACGCAAATGGATATAAAAAAACCAGCCAGAAGTATTAGATGGAAAAGAAAATCCCTTTCAACGAAAGTTTATCCGCGTTTGATGTGCCTCAAAGCAATGCAGGAAATAGGAGGCGACAGCCACAAAGAGTGAATTGATTTCCGAAGACGAATAATTTGTTCCGAATAGCGAAGCTACAGCTTTGCAGAAGACAATCCAAAAGCAAACCATTGTTTTTTAGTCTTGGGTAGTGATATAGCCTTTGTACCATGGTCTTTCACTACGTTGGGTTAGAGTTCTATTGCTTGAGGGTACAATCGGGCACACTATTCTATCTTATTTCCCTTTCTCCTCTTTTGTTAAGTTTTTATAGTTTATCTGGCACACTATTCTATCTTACAGTATTTCTCTTCCTCTTATTTTGTTAAAGTTTTTATAGATTATATAGGAAATGTATATAATAATGTAGTTCCTGTTCTTAAAATATTTTGTTTTTCCTTTTTTTCTTTCCTCACTGGACTACTTTCACCGTTGGAGCCCCTGGGCTTATAGAGTCCTGCTTTTCCAACTAGGGTTGTAGATTAGCTTTTTTGTAATAATAATAGTAATAATGTGGCTGTTTGAGTAGATCGTGTCGTGGCAGGAGCTCTTTCGGAAGCTCTGTCAGGAGCTGCAGAAGGTCAAGGAATTATTCTACATGATGCATATTCATCGAAAAACCTCAAGGGATTTAGAATACCACATTAAAGGTGTTGTAAAAGCGAGATGGATGTTTAGAAAAATAACAGCTTATGATTTCTCCATGTGGTAATCATCATCCTCACCAGCATCATCTTCTTCTACACTTATTGACGTAAAGGGCCTCGATTAGATTACGCCAGTCGTCTCTATATTGAACTTTTAAATCAATACTTCTCCATTCATCATATCCTACTTAACGCTTCATAGTCCTCAGCCATGTAAGCTCGTGTTTTCCAACTCTCCTAGTACGTATACTTTGTATATATACATACATATATATATATATATATATATATATATATATATATATATATATATATATGTATATATATATATATATATATATATATATATATATATATATGTATATATATATATATATATATATATATATATATATATATATATATATATATATATATTCATACATAAACACACACACATATATATATATATATATATATATGTATGTATGTATATACAGTATACACACACACACACACACACACATATATATATATATATATATATATATATATATATATATATATATATATATATATATGTGTGTGTGTGTGTGTGTGTGTGTGTGTCTGTGTCTGTGTGTGTGTGTGTGTGTGTGTAAATATTACAGTAAATACTAAGAGAATGCAACTCTTAACATTCAGGGAGTGACATTTAAAGCTGAAACTCGCACATGAAAAGTTAATATTCTGACTTCCCATCTAAAGAACTAAAATCTCCAGAAGTCGGAATTCTGAGTAGTTGCATCCTTTTTGAAACAGGAAGGAAAGTTTCCCTTCAAGATTTATTCATGGAATATAAAAAATGCGGCAGAGGGATGTTCTGTTAAACGATGCATATCAGAGAAGCGAGGAAAGATGCGCAGTTAAACCATGCATAACAGAGAAGCGATGAAAGATGCGCAATTAAACCGTGCATAATAGAGAAGCGAGGAAAGATGTGCAGTTAAACGGTATATATCAGAGAAGCGAGGAAAGATGCGCACTTAAACGGTACATATAAGTCAAGCGAGGAAAGATGTGCAGTTAAACATTAAATAT
>NC_090730.1:181680841-181684801 GCF_036898095.1 Palaemon carinicauda
AAGGAAATTCCCTCGCCTACGATTTCCCTTCACAATCTTACAGTTACAGATATCCCATATCAATGAATATGAAAGCACATATATATAAATATATAGTACTGATATAGCACTATTGCATTATACATGTATAATCTAAGGAAATAGATATCATTCTTAAGCCGAGAGAAACCGATGATGAGCCATTGAGCTAAGGGACCTGATTGTGTCTAGATCCGTCCTGTTAACCCTCATTTCCACGAAGGATGATAAATGATGAGGTTCGTGGATGGCACAAAGTGGCGCTCATATTTCCAGAAAATTTAGCGTCGAGGGAACAAACAATGTTATGCAGATGAGGCACAAAGTGGGCTTGGGGAGGAGGAATTTGGATTAATTTGGAGTTTTTGGCTCGGCTGAACCCTTGTTAGAGGAACGAGAATGTGGCCATTTTACTTTATATTTATTGAAAATCGAAGACATAATTGCTCCTGATGAAATTGTGGAATTAACTTCCTAATCAGGCGGTTGAATCGATGGAACTTCTAAAGTTCAAACTTGAGGCGGATGTTTTCATGTTGAACAGGCTGACATAAGTATCTTTTTAGAGTTTATTTATAGAATATCTATTTTAATGTTCTTAAAGTATGCTATTTCAGTTGTTCATTACTTCATTTGTAGCTTATTTATTTCATTATTTATTTTCCTTACTGGGCTATTTTCCCCTGTTGGAGCACCTGGGCTTATAGCAGCCGTCTTTTTCCAGCTAGGGTTGTAGCTTAGCTAATAATAATAATAATAATAATAATAATAATAATAATAATAATAATGATAATAATAATAATAATAGTGTGAGGAATGCTTATGGGGAACTTGTTAGTGGGAGAAGATGGAGAAAGAAGCAGACCCTTAAATAGCAAGATAAGATGACAGATGATAAGGAAAGAAGAGCTTTGGTAGAAAAGGATGCCTTTGATAGAAGGCTTTGGAGAGAGCGCATCAGGCAACCAACCCCTTAATGTAGAGATACCGGTAGAAAACAAAAAGAAGAAGTTAATTAATATCAACAGTTATTATGAAACATCAATACTCAGTACACGTGTACCGATTTGGGAGCTCAATTACGTGTTATGAATAAGATTTTTGTTACAAAGAGAATTAATATGAATTGAAATCATGCCTTTATGAATACCTAACCATTTTTTTTTTTTGTATGACCTTTGCTAGTACATAAAGACATATGCATATTCATTTAAGTCCCAATTACTTCTCTTTGACGACCAAGGAAAGGGTACTTTAGATGAAATGGAAATATATTTTTATTTTCTTCCCAATTTGCATTGCTAAAGTGTATTTGATGTTTCAGTAGAGTATACTTATAAGGGTGATATGGTACTTTGGTGAATCCCAATGGAGAGAGAGAGAGAGAGAGAGAGAGAGAGAGAGAGAGAGAGAGAGAGAGAGAGAGAGAGAGAGAGAGAGATATTTGGTATTATTATTATTATTATTATTATCAATAATAATAATAATAATAATAATAATAATAATAATAATAATAATAATAATAATAATAATAATAATAATAATAATGATAATAATACTGAATATTATTATAATTATTATTATTATTATTACTATTATTATTATTATTATTATTATTATTATTATTATTATTATTATTATTATTATTATTATTATTATTATCATTAATAATAATAATAATAATGATAATAATAATAATAATTATTATTATCATCATTATCATTATCATTATTACTATCATTATCATTATTATTATCATTATCATTATTACTGAAATATCCATGCCTTCTTTATGTTAATTTTCAAAGGAATATATATCATAACCAATCATAACTAACTCCAAATAGTGAAAGATCTAAATAAAATAATGGGGATATTTTGAATTCATATAACTACAAAGAAAAAGAACTTGAATTACTCAAATATTTTGCCTTGCCAGTTTTAGGAATCAAAGGGAATCCCTTCCACTTGAAGTATAGAAGTAGATATTTTCCATACAATCATAAAAAGCTCATTGTAGTAATGTTTCTTGCCACTGTTTATATCATTGGATATGCTTATGAAGAAAAATCAAATGAGCTTCAATTATCTAGAATTCCTACCTTGTACTACAATAATGGGATGATTCTATCCAATGGGATTATGAAGAAAGATCAAATGAGATTCAGTTGTTTATAATTTTGGCCTTGCAATACAATAATGGAATTCTCTTATCCGATAGGATTATAAAGAAAAATCAATTGAGCTTCGATATTTATAATATCTGATTTCTAATACAATAATGGGATTCTTTCATTTGATAGAATTATAAAGAAAATCAAATAATCTTCAATCATTTATAATTTTTGCCTTGCAATGAAATAGTGGGATGCTTTTATTTGAGAACATCATAAAGAAAAATCAAATAAGCTTCAGTTTTTTATAATTCTTACCCTTAAAATACAATAATTGGATGCCTTCATTTGATAGGATTATAGACAAAACTCAGATGAGCTTCAATTATTTAGAGCTTTTGCCTTATAATACAATAATGAGATTCTTTCCTTTGATAGGATTATGAAGAAAAATCAATTGAGCTTCAATTTACTATAATTTTTGTTTTACAATACAATAATGGGGTGCTTTTATTTGATGGGATTATGAAGAAAAATGAAATTAGCTTCAATTATTTATAATTTTTGCCTTATAATATACAAAATAGAAAATTTTATTTTATAAGATTATAAAGAAAAAATAAATGAGATTCAATTATTTATAAATTTTGCCTTGCAATACAATAATGGGATGTTTTTTTTTTTTTGACAGAATCATAAAAATAATCAAATGAGCTTCAATCATATATAACTTTTGCCTAGGAGGTTGTAAGAAGAAAATTACTCGCTTTCGACTTATGAAAAAATAAAAACATATTTTCCACAGGAACATATAATAGTCGACGCATATATTTTTCCAGCCAATGGAGATAATATGTACCCCGTACGAAACTACACCTCCATGTTTTTAAAGATATAGCGCTTGCCAGCATGATGTACGTTTCATGTCTCGTTACGAACGTCAAATGTCACTGTCCTTGACATTGTAATGGGATTGGCAGAGTGGAAGACCGGGCTGGCTGGCTGGCTGGATGCTCGCTCATCATAACATTCGCGAAAGGTTAGCTTTCGAGTGTACGCTTTACTTTTAGATATTTTTCCATTTTCCCAATTGGTAGAACTTATGGATATTTCAAATGCAGAATATTTTCAAAGCAAGTTATCTTTAGGGCTTAATTATTACCTCCGCCAACGAAGTTAGGAAGAGGTTATGTTTTCGCCCCTGTTTTTTTTTTTTTTTTTTTTCTTTTTGTCTGTTAGTTTATTTGTGTTCTATGGGGTGATCATTAGGGCCTTAGTAATTACCCTCCGCCAACAAAGTTGAGAGGAGGTTATGTTTTTGCCCCTATTTGTCCGTCATTAGCACTTAATGACTACCTCCGCCAACGAAGTTTAGAGATTATGTTTTCGCCCCTGTTGGTCCGTTTGTCTGTTTGTTTGCTTGTGTTCTACGTAGGTTATCATTAGGACTTAGTAATTACATCCGCCAATGAAGTTGGGAGGAGGTTATGTTTTCGCACAGTTTCGTTCATTTGTTCGTTTGTTTGTTTGTGGACAACTTCCTGGGATTAATTGTTATGTTCCGACGTGGAAAAGATTATATTTTTAAAGTCATAGGTCAAAGGTCAAGGTCAAGATCGAGCAAAAGGTCGACCTAATTAACCCTAACTTTAACCCCAATTCCGCACATGGCTGTCCACACATATGTCAAATGGTCCTACGGTCTAAATTGATTCTGGGAAAGGCAAGCTCGTTTCGAGAAACTAGCTCCCGTGGTGGAGGTCTACACTCTCAGAGCCCTTTTCTAGTTATTCATGGAATGTTTTAAGGCTATACCAGGTTTCAGTTT
>NC_090730.1:181685301-181692801 GCF_036898095.1 Palaemon carinicauda
ATTTCTTTTCTTAAATCTATTCTAAATGTTATTAGCTTTATGCATGACTAGTTTTTACCTCTTATTGATTTACAATATAAAGAGGTTTTAAAGGTTTAATTGCTGTTCATGAATAGCAGAGGTAAGGGACAATGATATTGCCCTATCAGGCAGGACAATGTCCTAGAGACTGACCATATATATATATATATATATATATATATATATATATATATATATAAATAATATATATATATATATATATATATATATATATATAAATTAATATATATATATATATATATATATATAAATATATATATATATATATATATTATATATATATATATATATATATATATATATATATGTGTGTGTGTGTGTGTGTGTGATGTGTGTGTGTGATAAGTGCCCAAGCTAGGACCAAGAAGGACAAGGCAATGAATGCTGATGGCTCAGCAAATACACCTATACGCTCCATCAAACCTCACATCCTTAGCTCACAAGGATGGTGAGGGTTGCAGCTACCAAAACCTAAAGAGTTGAGCGGGACTCGAACCCCAGTATGGCGGTTCACCAGTCATGGACATTACCATATCAGCCACCATAAGTAAATGCAAGAATAAAGTAAACGGATTTTGACATAAGAACAATCTATTTTCGAGCTCGAGCCGTGTCGTCCTGATGGAAGCACCTCAAAGGCAGCTTTGTACTCGGGATATTTCTGCGAGTGATGAACCATTGAATTTTACATTAGAGGTATGACGGAGTTCTAACCTCCGGAGCGAATATACCAAAAGATGTTTTGTATAAAATCAGGGGACGTGTTAATAACAAGCCTTGGTTATTCTTCCCCGAATAGAGTTAGGATAAGGGATAGGGTAGGATACGTGAACGAGAGAGCCGTTACAACTCCCGATCTCAGTGTGGTACAACTAACATGTTCCTGTGTGATATGTTTACTCTAAGTGTACAATGCCTAACAGTTAACATTTTAGAAAATTGCTATTTAAGTGTCAGTAGTAATACTCATTTCAACGTTTAAAGGTTTTAAGGACAACCGTGGATGGCAGAGGTAAGGGACAGTGACCTTGCCTTATCAAGCAGGACACGGCTCACGACCTAAGCCCTCTCTCCACCCAAGCTAGGGCCAAGAAGATCCAGACAATGGCTGGTGTAAATATCAACCACAGTGGCATTTCATTGCCATAACCCAAAAATGGGAAGTAATAACAAAACACAGGAAATTAAGCCAACTTATAAGAAATAGTTATGGAAAACCTTACTCGTCTTGTATTAAAGTAAAAGAATATAGAATTTCACCTTCTGGAATATAAATCCACTGGGAAATTCATTTGTGATAAATGCTTTGGCCGAGCAAGATTCGAACTTATGCCAAGAGGACCTTTTTTTACCAACCATGCAATCAAACATAGAAATATTCAACTGTTTTACGTTCCTTTTTAATATGTTTGAAAACCCCATGAATTTTATTTCAAAGCATAGTGAACAATATATGGTGAAAATTACCACCATTATACACAAAGATATAAAGAAGATTTATAACCCAATATAGTTTTAATTGGGCAAACGGTTAGTAAAAAAAACTAACGACGATAATTGCTTTGTAATTACATTCTCCTATGATTGCATGATAATAACAATTACAGAGGTTTAAGTTTCAGTATAGTAATTTCTTTTCATTGCAGTGGTAATAGATCTCATATGTTTTTCGTTTTTTTATTCAGTTTAAGTGATAAGAATAATTATGAAAATTAAAAACTGCTCTGAAATTGTTAATGCAAATTCGTAAATTACACGCATGCGCAGAGACCCGGTAAACAGAGGCATACACATACATACATACATTATGTATATATATATATATTATATATATATATATATATATATATATATATATATATATATATATATATATACATATACATATATATATAATAGTATATATATATAGATACATATATATATATCTATACATATATATATATATATATATATATATATATATATATAATATATAAATATATATATATTATATATATATTATATATATATATATACTATATATATATAATATATATCTATAGAGATAGAAGATATATAGATATAGATATACAGAGAGAGTATGAGAGAGAAGACGAGAGAGAGAGAGAGAGATAGCTGAGAGAGAGAGAGAGAGAGAGCTCGTGTCATGCCATATTCAAGAGGACTGAATTATTAATAGAGTATTTTTAACATCAAATATTGTAGAGTAAGGAAATGGAATTTTATCGTAATTACCATATCAGAAAATTAAGTATTTAAATCATTCAATCATACCGTTAATAATTCAATAATGTATTTGTTTTTTTCATATTTTTGATAATTTTTTGAGAATTTCAGGCATTTTCCAAGAGAATGAGACCAACTTGACCTCTCTACGACAAGAATTAAGGCTGTTGGAGCAATAAAAAAAAAAAAATATATTGCAAAATGTGCTGGGAAAACAATAACCCCCTGGGGGTTAAGGGTTGGAAATTTCCAAAGAGCCTGGGGGTAAAAGGGTTAAAGTACAAAGAAAACGAGTCCAAAATGAATAAAAGTTCCAATCATATGATTTCTTTCACTCACACATTTCCTCGCCGTTCGAATTCATCATTAACAAATCGCTTCTCCAGCCAAAGGTTAATAGATCCGGGCAGAATCCTATCAGCCAGAGAATCAGGTTTGAGCTCCGTAACGGAATCAAAGGAAACAAATCAATCTCTGATGCTTCGATTTCATTCGATTTTCTAAGCCACCAACCCCGAACGCTTCTTCTTTTTTTCTATTTCCTCACAGAGCAAAAGCGAGTTCCATCATTGCTAAATTAGTATTTCATCTCGTCAAAAGGTCTATTGTTTCAGCGCTGTTTGTTCCCGGTATTAAACGCTCGATTCTTTGTGTTCGAATTCACAGATTCTATTATGGATGTTTTTATTCATTTAACTCGGATATTCCGCTTCAGACCTATATCAAAAATTATTTGACTAATGGAATTTCACTTACATACAAACTTATTTCAGTATCATGGAGTGTTCGGGTGAAAAATATAGATTTTTAACTCCAGGATGAATTAATGTCGTATCCTATTACACTGATAACTAGTGTATGTGACCTTTAAAGAAATGCCGGCATATATTTAGGTAGATATATATACAAACGCATATGCATCCCATCAGGGTATGGCTACTGCCTCTCCCAGTTACTGAGGAGATGTGGATAGCTGGTCATAACCAGAAATATATGTATATATATATATATATATATATATATATATATATATATATATATATGTATATATATATATATGTTATATTTATATATATATATATATATATATATATTATATATATTATATATATATATATACATAAAACTATAAATATATACATATATATACATATATATATATATATATATATATATATATATATATATATGTATGTATATGTATATAGATATATATATATATATATATATTATATATATATATATATATATATATATATATATATATATATATATATAAATATACACAAACGTATATATATATATATATATATATATATATATATATATGTATATATATATATTATATACGTATATACATATATACATAATATACATATAACAGACATTTATTCTATATTATATATAGAAGATTAGATGTTCTCGAACATAGAAAAACAAACATATAAGGAATTTGATATATAAATATAATATAAACTATCTTGCTTTCAAAAACTATTAACATTTCATCCAAATGACATTTTTTTACTAAATGTACAATGTTACAGGGTTCCACCTCCTCAATATCTTTGACAATATAAGATCAATTGGGTGACTAATTCTCTGAGTCAGGCCAGGTCTGTTCGTAGAAGCATTGTGTCAGTCCAGATTAGAGCATACGATAGAGAGCGGTTGAATATTATTGCAATAATATTGAAGGCAGATATTATTCATATGCCATCAGAAGAGAAACGTAAAATATTTAAAAACTTTTAGTTTGATTGATCTTGTTTTCGTGTATGAGGAATATCTCAGTATTTTGAGCAAATAATCAGTATGGGTTTTAATTTTTTTTTTAAATATATTTTCCTGAAATTCTGTAGTTAATATAACTGTTACGTGTAAAAAAATGAAACATGAACTTTGTAAAAGATAATTGTTGCTAGATTTTATGAAATTTAAGACTTTGATATATATTTTCCTGAAATTCTGTAGGTAATGTAACTGTCTTAGATATATAAAATAATATATATATATATACTTTCAAATCAATAATGATTGCGAGATTTTATAAGATTTAAGTGTATAATATATATTTACCTTAAATTCTCTAATTGATATAACTGTCCTAGATATATGAAATATATATATACTTTTAAATCAGTAATGGTTGCGAGAAACAAACAATATATCATCATAGGTTGGAAGGAGGTTATGTTTTCACCCCTGTTTTTTTGTATTTTTTTGTGTGTGTGTTTGTTTGTGAACAGCTTCCTGACCACAATTTTAATCGCAGAGTAATGAAACTTACAGGGATTAACTGCTATATAAAATGTGGAAAGGATTGAATTTTGAATAGTCAGTTCAAAGGTCAAGGTCACACTTAAGCAAAATATCCCATTCACGTAATCAGCCATAAGTTTACACATCGTTGTGACAGAGACTTCAAACTTGGTTCATTTTAAGTGCATGGAAATCCACGCCAATTAATACATATCAAGGTCAAAGGTCATGGTCAAGGTCCAGCAAAAGCTCGAGAAATAAGTTGCGGCGGCGGAGGTCTACGCTCTACTGAGTACCCTTCTAGTTCATTCTGTTTTACTTGCCCATTTCCGTTATTTTTCGTTTTTTAAAGCATACTGAATATATAGAAAAAATATTTACTTACTTCCTTTCTTTTGTACACTCTAGGAATGGCTTTTACAATTCTGTAATACTTGTATTACCCATTTAACGTCATATACAAGCAGTAAATCATGAAAGTTAGAATTTACTACGTCAGTGAAAATCTACATATTTATTCAGAGATATTAACCATGTCAGTAGGAAAAGGAACAAAGGTTTTACCGAGACCCATAAAATAACTCAATTAGTGCAGTCCTTAAAGTTAACAAACCTTTTGTACTTTATTAGAGATTTCCTCCAGGTATTTACAGCTCCAAAGTAGTACTTTACAACGAATAGCTGTCACTCAAGACGAGGCAATGGCCTTCAAGTCTTTGATGGACATGGAAAAAGAATTTTATGTTACAATATGTCATAAAAGTCAGTCTCCTAAGAGATTTATTTACGTGATACGATAAATTATAAATATACAGGTCACGTAAAATAATGATTTTGACTTTGATGGTGATAGTTATGTAGTTTCTTTAACGTCAAGTTTATATGTAGTTTTTCGAGTATCTAATCTAAATATCGGCTTCTCTTTTGATTAATTCAAGTCCAATGTGTTTTCAACATGAATTATTTATAAGTAATCAATATCAATAAAAAAAAATTCTTCAAATATATCATAATTTCAGAGATTTTGTAAGACCATATTCAACGCAAATTTACAGTTATTCGTAATACGTATAAACACATTTGTTATAAAACAATTATTTTCAATATACTGATATAAATACTTCTTATATATATATATATATATATATATATATAAATATATATATATATATATATATATATATATATATATATAATATATAAATATATATATATATATATATATATATATATATATATATATATATATATATATATATATATATATATATATATATATATATATATATATATATGTGTGTGTATATATATATATATATATATATATATATATATATATATATATATATGTATATATATATATATATATATATATATATATATAAATATATATATATATCTGTCATAATGAACATTACATTTGCACCAAAAACTGTCAGATGCTACCAATATAGCAGTCTCAGCGAACCAGGAGGGAGAGAGAGAGGAGAGAGAGAGAGAGAGAGAGAGAGAGAGAGAGAGAGAGAGAGAGAGAGAGAGGAGAGAGAGAGAGAGAGAGAGTATATAACACTAAGAAAAGGACACAAACATGGAATATCTATTAAAAAAAAAACTTTTAATGTATACGCATCGTCAAAGAATGACTTCATCACTAGAGTCTAGAAGCTCAAACGAATAGCAAAAGAAAGGAATTAACTCACTACTTCTCAAGACAAAGTGCAGTAGGTTTGACAAAGTAAATGACAACAATGGTAATCAGGAAACAGAGCCTGAAGCGGAGTTTAATCTAAATGCAAAACAGTTCAACCTTCAGGGCAGCCACAACTCTAAAGATATCAAAAGATTAGAGACCTAAATTCTTGGATTAATCTTAAGTATTCAAATGCCTGGTCCTTTCATTGAGAAGAGTTAGTAAACAGATAATTCTAGACTTAGTTTCTTGGGAGAAAATATACAGATGTATATAATCTAAAGAGAATTTGAAATTAATTCACCCAACTTTCAACTGGGCTCCAAAAGGCGCTAGAAGAGTTGGAAGACTAGGCCTACATGGCTGATGAATATGGAGCATGAAGTAGGTGATTATAAACAAAAAGGAAGAAAATAAACTATAAGAGAGATTAGTAGAGCTAAAGGGAATTTAAAATTTGTTCACCAAACTTTCAACTGAGCTCCGAAAGGCACTAGAAAAGTTGGAAGGTCCAGACCTACATGGCTAAGAGCTATGAAGCATGAATTAGGTGATTATAAACAAAAATGACTAAAAAATAAACTATAAGAGAGATTACTCAAGCTAAAGGGAATATGAAATTAGTTCACCAAACTTTCAACTGGGCTCCACAAGACACTAGAAGAGTTGGAAGATCCAGACCTACATGGCTAAGAGCTATGAAGCATTAAGTAGGTGATTATAAACAAAAAGTTCTAGAAAATAAACTTTAAGATAGATTACTCGAGTACCACATGGAGATGAGATCGTAGTAAAATGTAGATGTTAAGGTTTGGCATGCTCTTCGCACTCCCAAAGAGAGATTAGTTCACCAAACTTTGAGCTGAGCTCCACAAGACACTAGAAGAGTTGAAAGACCCAGGCATACATGGCTGAGGACTATGAAGCGTGAAGTAGGAGATGATGAATGGCGAAGTATTGATATAAAAGCTTAAGATAAAGACGACTGCCGAAATCTAACCGAGGCTCTTTGCTTCAATAGCCATAGGAGGAGATGTTGATGATGAAGATAGAAACCAAAGGATTTTTATTATGGAAATTGATGTCTTCCTTTCTTTACCTAAAAGGATTTAGTATCTAGTATTTAATGATTTTATAAATAGAAAATATAGCAAAATATATATCCTTGAAGACAAAGTTAGTTATATTGAAATCCATATAATTTTAGAAAATTTCTTAGATAGGATGTTAATGGTATTTGAAACAAACTTTTATTTACATCTTATCCAAATACACAC
>NC_090730.1:181700301-181702801 GCF_036898095.1 Palaemon carinicauda
GATAATAAGCCAGCTTTCCTAGATATACTTCATTGAATACAATCATATCCACAACGCAGATGTCGTAAAACGAATGTCGTCGCAAATATCAGAGACGTTCCAACACAATCTTCCATGAACGCAGTACCAGAATTTTATTTATGGCTCCAGATATCAGTCGCTAGGAATGTCATGACATTTCTGTGCTTTGTCAGGGGCGTAGAAGCTTTTTTTTTCTGTTGAGGGTGTATGGCCATAGTTTGAAAAGACTGATGGAGGGGAGTCTGATGGATTGATTGCATATCTAAGAAGAGATTCCTGAATTCGATAGGTATTTGTACAGTGGACTTAAAATGGGCTTATATCTCTCTTGATATCTCGATTGGTAGAGTCACCCACACAAACATTGTTTCGTCTCAAGGCATAGGTTTGCATCCTTGTCCAGCAAGACGCATTTATCATAAATGAATTTCCTATGGATGTACATTCCCAATGGTAATATTCGATATTAAATATCATTGTGATTGATATTTTTACTGATTAAAGTCCCAAGTTCAGTAATACATATTCATCATAAATAACCACGTGTTGCAAACTCACTAATTAGCTCTCATTGTGGAGATAGGTTGATTTCAAGTCTACGAACAAAGTCCTAAATTCTACAGTTGTATATTTGAAATGAAGTTATATCTCTCTTGATATCTCGATTGGTAAAGTCGTCCACGCAACCATTTTCTGTCTCAGGGCATATGTTCGAATCCTTGCCCAGCCAGAAGAATTTATCATAAAAGAATTTTCATTGGATATACATTCACAGAGGTAGAATTCGGTATTAAATACCGTTGTGTACACTGGTTGATATTTACATTGATTAAAAACAAGACTGTTAGATATATATATATATATATATATATATATATATATATATATATATATATATATATATATATATATATATATATATATATGTATGTATGTATGTATGTACATTTCAAATAGGTTACAAATACTTCTTAATATCAAATTTGCTCTGACTTTAATGATGAATATTTTTGCCTGGTAAAGAACTCAAACCTATGACTGATAGAATTAAGGATAAACATTTGATTGTTCTCACCAGCATAACATTTATTCCCATTTCTATAGAACATTTTATATATATAAAAACGTTTTATATACTTTGAAAAAAAATTATCGATTAGCCTTTCTTAACATCCAGCAACCTATCATTATAATTAACCTTTGTATCGAAACAAAATTTTTTTAAAAATGAAACCTTTCTGATGATTTATTGGCAATGATTTAAACTAACTTTGATATCGTTACAGAAGGAACCCTTCCTTTGAAATAAACTTTTTATATAGCAAAACTTTATCCTTCCTTTGAAATAAACTTTTGTATATTGCAAAACGTTCTTTATATTCTCATTAATCCCGGTGATATTATAATACTCGTATATGCTTATATTTGGGTCTCTCTAAACTATTATCTTCAACTCTATGTACAACACCAAATTCCTTAAAAATCCCGATCAATATTCGTACTAATAAAAACAAAAGTTGAGAAATAATTGTCATATATCGTTAATAGCTCAATACCACATCCGCACTTCACTTAAATAAATCAACATTGGCTCCTCTTGTTATAAGTATACTCTGTCTCTTCTGATTCATTTGCAGAGATCAACAGCATCCATGTCTTGTAAGTGGCCTCTTCTCTCTCTGTCTCTCTCTTTCTCTCTCTCTCTCTCTCTCTCTCTCTCTCTCTCTCTCTCTCTCTCTCTCTCTCTCTCTCTCTCTCTCTCTCTCTCTCTCTCTTAATGATCTTTCAGAATCAGATATTTTTTATATTCGCGATTTGCCAATCATTGACTTAGGAAGTTGTTACTGGTAAGGGAAAACATTGAGATTGTATATATTTATATATATATATATATATATATATATATATATATATATATACATATGTTTATATATATGTTTATATATATATATATATATATATATATATATATATATATATATATATATATATATATATATATATATATATATGTGTGTGTGTGTGTGTGTGTATGTTTGTTTGTGTGTACTTAATGAATTCTTTTAACATATATTGAACTAAGAAACAGCTCTACTAACGTGCATGCATTCACTAAGGGAATGCCGTTAAGGTTTATTTTAAAACTGATTCACACTCTGGAACGCCCTTATTAACAAATACAAATTAGTAGGTGAATGACGCAACATAGTAAGGCGTTGCCGAAGACACAGAATGTGACAATTGTCTTTTTCACTATTCGATTTGTCTATGTTGATTACGTTGATTATAAGAACATCAAATCACACCATAGCCACGCACCTTTTGTCATATAACTATTATTCCTTAAATCATTTAAATCTGTAATGAAAAATGATATTCTCCATTCAAGGAAATTAATTTGGCAGCGCTGTTCCAAACTTGTCCCACCAATCTTAACTATGCTGATGATTGTTACCTTGGTCACTTGTACAGGAACATG
>NC_090730.1:181707801-181720301 GCF_036898095.1 Palaemon carinicauda
TTGACCATTGAACTTGACCTTCAAAAATTTAATCATTTCCATTTTTTACGTAATAAATAATCCTGCAATTTTCAATACCCTAAGATCAAAATTGTGGTCATGAAGCTATTTACAAACAAACACACACAAACAGAGACAACAGCAAAATAACTTCTATCTAAATTCATTGGCGGAGGTAATAAATAGATAGATAGGAAAATAAATAAATAAAATAAATAGACAGATAAAATAGATTAGAATTAATCCCCGAAAGTTTCATTATATTACGGTTAAAATTATGCCCAGAAAATTCTTCACTAAGATACACAAACACAAACAAAGATACATGTATCTAACCTGTTTTTCAATGACACCTGAAAAGAATCAAAGACAAAAAGGTTGGCAGGCGACATTCGCCTCCCAGGCTTGACCTCCCATTCATGCGTCCGAACAGCCGTTGGCTATCAGCATTCGAAAGAAATCTTGCTCGTCAATCATTCGTGAAACGCTCTCCAGTGGAAAGTGGCCATCAAAAGAAGGCGATGGCATCTCTCCAGGAAGGCGATGGGAATCCGTGACAGCCATAAAAAAAAGTCCAAAGTTTGATGGAACAGCAGACGAGGCCGAAACATGAAAAGGAGACCTAGTTTTCGGAGTTGATGTATACATCACGCTAGTGTTCAGGTGCCCGATGTGGTAACCTCCCTGACTGGTGAACGCCAGACTGGGGTTCAGGTCCGGCTTAAACTCGTTAGTTCCTTTGGTCGCTGCAACCATGTGGTGCCCGATGTGGTAACGGATGTCCCTGACTGGTAAACGCCAGACTGGGCTTCGAGTTCCGATCAAACTCGTTAGTTCCTTTTGGTCGCTGCAACCCTGTGGTGCCCGATGTGGTAACTAACGTCCCTGACTGGTGAACGCCAAACTTAGGTTCGAGTCCCGCTCAAACTCGTTGGTTCCTTTGGTCGCTGCAACCATGTGGTGCCCGATGTGGTAACCTCCCTGACTGGTGAACGCCAAACTTGGGTTTGGGTCCTACTCAAACTCGTTAGTTCCTTTGGTCGCTGCAACCATGTGATGCCCGATGTGGTAACGTCCCGGACTGGTGAATGCCAGACTGGGGTTCGAATCCCACTCAAACTCGTTAGTTCCTTTGGTCGCTGCAACCATGTGGTGCCCGATGTGGTAACCTCCCTGACTGGTGAACGTCAGACTGGGGTTCGAATCCTGCTCAAACTCGTTAGTTTCTTTGATCACTGCAACCTCATTATCATTGTGAGCTAAGGAGTGGGCGTTTGGTGGAGCCTACAGATTTATCTGCTGAGTCATCAGCAGCCATTGCCTGGCCCTCCTTAGTCCTAGTTTGGCCGGAGAGGGTGCTTTGGCGCAGATCATATGTATGTATGGTCAGTGTCTAGGGCATTGTCCTGCATGCACATTTATATGTGTATATATCTACCTATAAATTCTGCCGTCATTTTTAAAGGGTCGCGTACACTAGATATAGTTAGAAGACCATATCCAAAATGTAAATCCCTTAAACATATGGGTCAGAAATGACGGAATTTCTGTGCAGTAATCATTGGTAGTGATTAAGAGAATAGTATTTTTAAACCCAGTGACTCTGTGCACAAGAAGGTTTCATAACAAGTTCCATGATTTATCGCCACCGTAAGTTAATGACTTCTCGCCAGTAGCAGTTCAATTTCCTGAAGACACTCACTGGTACAATGGGAATGCAGATTCAAAAGGAGTTTGGCTTACTGACTCTCTCTCTCTCTCTCTCTCTCTCTCTCTCTCTCTCTCTCTCTCTCTCTCTCTCTCTCTCTCTCTCTCTCTCTCTCTCTCTCTCTCTCTCTCTTTTTTTTTTTGCTATTTCTAGGATATTTGAAATCCTGAAAGTTGTCAATGTTGCAATGGGAATTAAGATTGAAAAGGAGTTTAGCCTAATGACTCTCTCTCTCTCTCTCTCTCTCTCTCTCTCTCTCTCTCTCTCTCTCTCTTTATATATATATATACATATATATATATATATATATATATATATATATATATATATATATATATAGATAGATAGATAGATAGATAGATAGATATATATATATATATATATATATATATATATATATATATATATATATATTAGATATATATATATATATATTACTGTATATATATATATATATATATATATATATATATATATATATATAATATATATATATATATCCTGGTTCCACTTATTTATCTCTCTCTCTCTCTCTCCTCTCTCCTCTCTCTCTCTCTCTCCTCTCTCTCTCTCTCTCTCTCTCTATCCTAGTTCTATTTATTTATATACTATTTAATCACTTGAAATCTACATTTTCTGCCCTGCTTTCCCTGTCCTCTTATTGGAAGGGGATCTCAGTTTCAACGTTGAAATTAATCCTGGACGAATTTAAGGTAAGTTTTCGTGTCTTGTTTCAATATACCCTTTTCCCTGCTCTAATATTTACTTCATTTAACTTTATTAGTTATTCCAAACTTCTTCTTCTGTAACAGTATATTCATATGTATTGAAAAAACTGCGCTAATGTTTTTAAATAAAGAATCTTCATCTGTAGGCTAATGAAAATAGATGGAAGTAATTTCCTCTAATGCAAGTTTTTCTTTAATCAATTTTAAAAAAACTAAGATTATACTAATAATTTTGCACATTTAGACGTGTTTTCATATTCATATAAGCCATATATCATACTCCTTCAAATATCTGGATTCTCTCTACCTTGGGATCAGAGACCCTGGGGGAATCAACTTTAAGATAATATCTTCTGGTCGGTCCGGGAATCGAACCCAGGCCCCAAAAAACTGAGGTCCCATTGACTTAGCAACTCAGCTACGGCTTATTATATTTATTTATTATCTTTAGCGTTGATATAATATTCTGATAAATACAAACACTATTTACTATGGTTTTTAAACTCCTCTCTGCTGGATTATATATTTATTTATCAGCTTTTGCCTTATTATAATATTCTGAAAAATACATATGTATTCCTATTTTGCTGAACATTCTGTTCAACTCCACAAACTTCTCCTATAAAGAATGGTTTCGAAAATATATGCTTCTCAAGCTTCAATGGTCAACTTGTTTACTATTATGCCAGAGATTGAGTACCACTGGTGTATATTCCATATTTCATTCAGTAAAAAGGTATAACATTTTCTAGGACGCTAATATCATCATCATCTCCTTCTACGCCTAAGACGCAAGGGGCCTCGGTTAGATTTTGCTATTCGTCTCTATCTTAAGCTTTTAAATCAATACTTAGCAATACTTCATCTCCTACTTCACGCTTCATAGTCCTTAGCTATGTAGGCCTCTGTCTTCCAACTCTTTTTACTGCCTTGTGGAGCCCAGTTGAAAGTTAGGTGAACTAATATCTCCAGGGAGTGTGAAGAACATGCTAATATACAGTATGTCGACAAATATGTTAACCTCACTATTCTACTTTTCTCTATTAACCAATAAATCACATGTAGTAAAAAGCAAACATTTTCATATTTCAATTGAATGAGACCAATTATGAATAGCAGGTGCATGCCAAGATTAATAAAGGATATTGTTAAGATATTGGCATACATTAGTTATGCCTCTATATATCTTGAAATGCAGTTAACCACATTCAATGATGCCTGCATGTATAGATACGCATTGAGTTGTTTTCCTCATAATTAAGGTTACAAAAACTTATAACAATGATCGTTGAATAGATTAAGGGAAATTGAACTACGACCCAAAATCTGTATACCGAATAACAGAATTCTCTTGCTTCCTCGTCCAAAACAAATACCAGAACATCTACAAATAAAGCGATTTCTAGAAAGGCTAACATGCACAGGAACATATAAGGCATTTTAAACGTGTCTATACTTTTTATCTCCGAAATATATTCCATATCCTGAAGTATTTACGTGCCCAAAGGGAAATTGCATTTAGGAGAAAACATTTGAACATCTATATGCGGACATTGCTTAAACTCCATTGCCTCTATTTGCAGAAAACAAATGAATTCAATTTGGAGCCCTATGAAAGAAAAAGATATTTCGGTCTCATAAAGCAATAGAGGAAGGAAGGAATGTATCTGGGAGAAGATGGACTGTAAAACGAGTCGTATACAATGGAAGATAAATAGATATGAAATAGGGAAGAGAAATAGAAACAGATGGAAACTTCCACATTGGGATGAATTCGCTGACAAGATGAAGACAAATGGACAGAGCTCACAAAAGGGTTAGGAGGAGTTTACGAAATACATTTAACTAATAGTAACATATGGGAGAGATAGTTGTGTTAAAATATAAATTGAGAGAGAGAGAGAGAGAGAGAGAGAGAGAGAGAGAGAGAGAGAGAGAGAGAGAGAGAGAGAGAGAGAGAACAGGAATTTACATAAGTTATTTAGAGTATCTGAAGCTATAAACATGCAGTTTATTTATTGTGTTCCCGGTAATATAAGCGAACGTTTTGACAGATTCACAAGGCCTCTTTTGTTCATTTTTTTCTTTATGTCGGCTATACTCCTAAATTGGGTGAAGTGTCTTCGTGGATAGATGGATGTGTTTATATATATATATATATATATATATATATATATATATATATATATATATATATATATATATATATATATATATAAATATATATATATATATATATATATATATATATATATATATATATATATATATATATATTTATATATATATATATATATATATATATATATTATATATATATAAAGAGAGAGAGAGAGAGAGAGAGAGAGAGAGAGAGAGAGAGAGAGAGAGAGAGAGAGAGAGAGAGAGAGAGAGAGAGAGAGAGTGAATCCTAACTTGCCTCTTCCAGAGTCCTCTTGAAGATACAAGATGAAACCAGTCAGGATACACTCTATGTTAGTAATTTCCTTTTGTTTTTGGCATATATATATATATATATATATATATATATATATATATATATATATATATATATATATATATATATATATATATATATATATATATATTGTGTGTGTGTGTGCGCGTGTGTGTATTTATAATATACAAATTACAACCCTAATCTTTCACCTATATATTCCTGATCTTAAATATCAAGAGCTGAAATTAAACGTAAATAAGAATAAAAAATCTACAAAATATGAATATTTTCCAGTCTTTATTACTTGCCTTTGCCAACGTGAGCATCCTGGTTAAAAAGCCAAGATCTGTGTTCAAAGGTGAACGATATAAGAGGAGTGGTTTCATCTTTATGGCCCTCAGGCTCACAGGGAATGTTGGGAAATAATGGCCTCGATTAGTGTTCCAATTTAAGCTCTGGCGTATATTCGTCTTTTGTCTTTGCATATTCGTTTTTTTACTGCCTTTCTTCATTCTCTAACTGGATCTTGCTGTCTCAATTAAATCAGGTAGTCTCTTATTGCAATTGAAAGGGTGTAATTCTATTTCCTTTGTGATATGAAGATTTAAAAAACAAGTTGAGATATGAATTGTGTTGTTAATTTCTTGGTTTACCACGAGTTATACATCAAGGAATACACAACTTCAAAATCTCCATCCTCATTCTACACACAGAAAAACATTCATAGACACATATACACGGCGTATATTTGCGAAATTATAGTTTGTCCTAACCTTGACCTTGCAATCACGAATAGTGCTATGCAAGCCAACAAAGTTTAATTAATATGATTTTATTTTTTATATTATCAAGATACGGCTTCTTTATAAAGAATAAGGAAATTAACAATAATTATTCCTTTGTCATCTATATTTATTTATGTCCGTAATACTAAAAATTATCTTTCAGAAGACCTGCTACTAACATAAACTTAAAATGTGTGTGTGTGTGTTTGTGTGTGTGTGTGTGTGAGAGAGAGAGAGAGAGAGAGAGAGATGAGAGAGGGAGAGAGAGAGAGAGAGAGAGAGAGAGAGAGAGAGAGAGAGAGGAGAGAGAGAGAGAGAGAGAGAGAGTGAGTGTGTGTGTGTGGTTTATGATGACATATAAACTAACATGACACACTTCCAAACATATTCGGGAAGCACTGTCATTATATTTACCAGCATATACGGACTGCTAAAGGGCCAAGGTCACATACTCGCATAAAGCCAGTTAATGAATGCTTTTTTTCATATTCTTTCATGTTTTGGTAAATTTGAGTTCAGTAGCTAAATGCCACATCAATTAAACCCTTTGAAACCAGAACACGAAGTCGTCCTTAACAATGATTCAACTGTAATTAACGCAAGTAAAAGATAATAAAAGATTAAAATCCGCATATCTACAGTGTGAAATATCCTTCTGAACAATTCGCTGAAAGATCAATGACAATCGTAAATTAGAGAGCCACTCAGTAGAGCGCAGACCTCCACCGGGGCTGCTGATATCTTGACCTTGACCTTTGACCTTAACATGTATTGATAGTCGTGGATTTTCATACACAAATATGAACCAAGTTCGAAGTCTCTGTGACAATGATGTTCAAAATTGTGTCTGATTACGTAAATTGTACATCTTGCTTTACCGTAACCTTGACCTTTGGCCTTGACCTTCGAAAATTTAATCATTTCAGGCTTTTTACATAAAAGTTATTCCTTGTAAGTTTCATTACCTTACTATTAACATTGGGGCCAGGAAGCTGTTCACAAATAAACACACACATACAAAGAAACAAAAAAACAGGGGTGGGGAACATAACCTCCTTCAACCTTCGTTGGCGGAGGTAATTGCAATAGTTCTTAAGAAAATCAACAATGTGGGAGTCAGTATTTTTTTCGTTAGCTAACTGCTTCTAATCAGCCCGCCATATTGATTACCTGTTACTTCAAACAAGGTTTTGACTTGACCGATTTACTGTTGGTTTAGTATTTCGTGATACAAAACTATTAATGTCAATTCTTTTTAAAGCACATCTTTACGTTCAAAAGTGCTCTGATTCATATGCGTTTATGTATGTATAATATAAGATATGTTAAAAGTAAAATACATAAGATTATGTATTCTAGTTTCCTATTCCTCAGTTTCAGACAATAAATGGTAAAAATTGTAGCACTGTTCCTTTACCTTGATATATTTTCCAATAGTTGTCGTTTTTATCTTCCTCACTCTGTTTCTATTATTTCTTTTATCTTGGTATATCTTCAAATATTTTTCATTTTTAATATTCTTCCCTGTTTTTATTATTGATAAACTATATCCAAATGTCAAATCCTTTTTATTGTTTTATTTTTGTTGTCAGTCTCCCACATATTGCCTGGGACTTTACCATAGCCGCCATGTAAACAATTATTTTGTTTACAATCATCTAAAAGCAAACGAACAAAAGATCAACAGGGAAGTGACTGATCCACACCATCACAATACATTTTCATTCGTTCCATAAACAGCGGTCGGCCTCTATCGTTCTCTCTGTGGGTGTATTTGCATTCTTTTCGAGCCTTTTGTGTTTCAACGAAGAGGAAGCGTTGTGCGAAATCAAAGGTTTCCACGCAAATGGATATAAAAAAAAACAACCAGAAGTATTATATAAAAAAGAAAACCCCTTT
The DNA here is from genome assembly GCF_036898095.1 of Palaemon carinicauda. Classification (NCBI taxonomy): domain Eukaryota; kingdom Metazoa; phylum Arthropoda; class Malacostraca; order Decapoda; family Palaemonidae; genus Palaemon; species Palaemon carinicauda. Next base: position 181,715,362 of record NC_090730.1, read on the forward strand.
GAACGAAGGTTTATCCGCGTTTGATGTGCCTCAAAGCAATGCAGGAAATAACAGGCGACAACCACAAAGAGTGAATTGATTGCCGAAAACGAATAATTTGTTCCGTATAGCGAAGCTACAGCTTTGAAGAAGACACTCCAGAAGCAAACCATTGTTCTCTAGTCTTGGGTAGTGATATAGCCTCTATACTATTTTCTTTCACTATCTTCGGTTAGAGTTCTCATACTTGAGGGTACACTCTAGCACACTATTCTATCTTATTTCCTTTCCTCTTGTTTTGATAAGTTTTTATAGTTTATCTGGCACACTATTCTATCTTGCAGTATTTCTCTTCCTCTTATTTTGTTAAAGTTTTTATAGATTATATAGGAAATGTATATAATAATGTGGTTCCTGTTCTTGAAATATTTTATTTTTCCTTTTTTTTCCTTTCCTCACTGTGCTACTTTCCCCGTTGGAGCCCCTAGGCTTATAGAGTCCTGCTTTTCCAACTAGGGTTGTAGATTAGCATTTTTATAATAATAATAATAATAATAATAATAATAATAATAATAATAATGATAATAATAATAATAATAATAATAATAATAATAATAATAATAATAATAATGTGGCTCTTTGACTAGATCGTGTCATGGCAGATTTCTCATTAAACACTGTCTGGAGCTGGATAAGGTCAGGGAATCGTTCTGTATGATGCATATTCATCGAGAAATCTCAAGATATTTAGAATACCACATTAAAGGTGTTGTAAAAGCGAGATGGATGTTGAGAAAAATAACAGCATTTGATTTCACCATCTGGTAATCATCATCATCATCAGTATCATCTTCTTCTACGGCTATTGACGCAAAGGGCCTCGGTTATATTTCGCCAGTCGACTCTATCTTGAGCTTGTAAATGAACACTTCTCCATTCATCATCTCTACTTCACGCTACATAGTCCTCAACCATGTAAGCTTGTGTCTTCCAACTCTCCTAGTACCTTGTGCAGTCTTTATATATATATATATATATATATATATATATATATATATATATATATATATATATATATATATATATATATTTATATATATATATATATATATATATATATATATATATATATAGATATATATATATATATATATATATATATATATATATATATATATATATACTATATATATATATATATATATATGTATGTATAATGTAAAGATTATGGTAAATACTAAGAGTATGCAACTCTTAAAATTCAGGCTTCTATCTTTATATTGCAGCGACATTTAAAGCTGAAACTCGCACGTGAAAAGCTAATATTCTGACTTCCCATCTAAAGAGCTAAAATACCAAGTAGTCTGGATTCTGAGAAGTTGTATCCTTGAAATAGGAAGGAAAGTTTCCCTTCAAGATTTATTCATGGAATATCAAACAGGCGGCAGAGAGATGCGCTGTTAAACGATGCATACCTGAGAAGTGAGGAAAGATACGCAGGTAAACGGTATATATCCGAAAAGAAAGGAAGATGTACAGTTAAACGTTGCATATCAGACAAGCGATGAAAAGTGCGCAATTAAACAGTACATATCAGACAAACGACGAAAGATGCGCACTTAAACGGTACATATCAGACAAACGAGGAAAGATGTGCACTTAAACGGTATGTATCAGAGAAGTGAGGAAAGATGCTCAGTTAAACTTTGCATATCAGACAAAGGAAGAAAGATGCGCAGTTGAACAGTACATATCAGACAAGCGAGGGAAGATGCGCAGTTAAACCGTGCATAACAGAGAAGAGAGGAAAGATGCATACTTAAACGGTGGATATCAGACAGGGGAAGAAAGATGCGCAGTTAAACGGTGCATATCAGACAAGCAAGGAAAGATGCGCACTTAAACGGTGCATATCAGACAAACGAGGAAAGATGCGCACCTAAACGGTGCCTATCAGACAAACGAGGAAAGATGCGCACTTAAACTGTGCATATCAGACAAGCAAGGGAAGATGTGCAGTTATTATTATTATTATTATTATTACTTACTAAGCTACAACCCTAGTTGGAAAAGCAGTATGCTATAAGCCCAGGGGCTCCAACAGGGAAAATAGCTCAGTGCGGAAAGGAAAAAAGGAAAATAAAATATTCTAAGAAGAGTAACAATAATAAATATCTCCTATATAAACTATAAAAACTTTAACAAAACAAGAGGAAGAGAAATAAGATAGGAGAGTGTGCTCGAGTGTACCCTCAAGCAAGAGAACTCTAACCCAAGACAGTGAAAGGCCATGGTACAGAGGCTATGGCACTACCCAAGACTAGAGAACAGTGGTTTGATTTTGGAGTGTCCTTCTCCTAGAAGAGCTGCTTACCATAGCTAAAGAGTCTCTTCTACCCTACCAAGAGGAGAGTGGCACTGAACAATTACAGTGCAGTAACCCCTTGGGTGATGAAGAATTATTTGGTAATCTGTGTTGTCAGGTGTATGAGGATAGAGGAGAATATGTAAAGAATATGCCAGACTATTCAGTGTGTATGTAGGCAATGGGAAAATGAACCGTAACCAGAGAGGAGGATTCAATGTAGTACTGTCTGGCCAGTCAAAAGACCCCATAACTCTCTAGCGGTAGTATCTCAACGGGTGGCTGGTGCCCTGGCCAACCTACTACCTATGAAACAGTGCATACCAGACAAACGATGAAAGATGCGCACTTAAACGGTGCATATCAGACAAACAAGGAAAGATGCGCACTTAAACGGTGCATATCAGACAAGCCAGGAAAGATGCGCAGTTAAATGGTGCATATCAGACAAGTGAGGTAAGTTGCGCTGTTAAACGTTGCATATCAGACATGCGAGGAAAGTTGCGCAGTTAAATGGTGCATATCAGACATGCGAGGAAAGATGCGCAGTTAAAGTGTTTGAAGTGTTTCTGCGCTTGAAGAATCGTATGAGCTTCCGTCCAAGAAACGCTGTTATAGGCAAGTTAAGGGTTTTTGTTTTAATGATGAATTTCTCAATCTACAACAGCTTTAGTATATTTGAGAGCAGCCCTCAGAAGGATATTGGGAGTCAAATGGCAGAACTGGATAAGAAACTATATTATAAGAGAGATTACTCAAGTACATATGTGGATTAGATCATGATGAGAGACAGATGGAGATGGTTTGGGCATGCTCTTTGTAATCCCCAACAGCGATAAGTTCACTAAAATTTTAACTGGGCTCCAAAGGGCACTAGAAGAGTTGGAAGACCCAGTTTAACATGACAGGACTGTCAAATGTAAAGTACAAGATGATGAATGGAAAAATATTAAATTAAAAGCTCAAGATGAAGACAACTGGCGAAATCTAACCGAGTCCCTTTCCACCAATAGGCATAGGAGGAGATGATGATAATGAAACTTTCTAAAAATTTATTTGTAAAAAAAAATAAAAAAAGATAAAAAGATTTTTCGAATTCGGTTTGTTATACAAGTTCCTCTTCCATAAACATATGATATGTTTTACCAAATTCAAGTTTACTTAGGCCTTTGAAAATATTTGTGACAGTCGATATCATTCATTTGTGTAAATACTATAAGAAAAATATTATCAATATGTATCTAATTGAATAAGTAATTTTTTTTAAAACATGCTATTGCATCTCGTAGCGTTTATTATAGATTATTTTTCAAGATACCACATACTGTATTATTTTTCAATTGATGTCAATAAATGGCCCAAATACTTCTTTATTCTTTAAACTTAATAATGGAAATTTTGACTCCTATGGAAGGGCTTCCATAGCAACCATATGATTGCTTCAGGCAATTCCAGTTCCAGGAAGCTAGTCTGAACTGGATCTTTATTTACTATTTTGAATGTATAAACTCATCGTTCATGATAAACTAGCTCTTGCCTTGACAATTAAGCGCTCTGGGTTCAAACATCTCTAGAATAGGAATTGCATTACAAAATCCTTTTGTAAAACTCATAGCGAAGAAAAATAAATAACTCTGAATTCTCCTTCACTTAGTTATGATGGATTTGAATTTAGAATATCAATGATCTTGAGTTTTTAATATCACGTTTAAACTTGAAGACACTTATATGTAAAATACTATATACTGGTAAATATTTCAACCTATAAGAAAATTTCTCTCTCTCTCTCTCTCTCTCTCTCTCTCTCTCTCTCTCTCTCTCTCTCTCTCTCTCTCTCTTACACACACATACTCACACTCACGCCCGCACACACTTTCAATGCTTTTATTGGAAACAGGTAGACCAAAAGCAGAAATACATAATGTATGCATACAGGCTTTTGGCAGTTATAATTTCCTGTTCACCAACCGAGCCATTTTTCAAATCCTTTCTCAATTCACCTCTGTTCCAGATTCACTGTTCTCCAAGCCATGTTCTGACGATATTCTAAATTTGCTCTATAATTTCCATGATAAGTAGACGCCATATCCTTTACCTTTAAATGAACTGCGTCTCTGTTCTTCCTGTTGTTCGGTTGTCCTTGTTCTATTAAAATGATGTCATGGGAGGAAGAGACGTTATAAAGGTGTTCTACTTTCGCTTTCCTCGTCCTCGAGAAAACCTTTGTCAGAACTGCTCGAGTATCTTTGCATTTAGTGGTGTACCATAATGCATTCTTGAGTGATACGTAATGAAGTACTCCTTCTTAAAAGAACGGTTTGGGTCTTCATCCACGAATATTGACCTTCACTACTGCTTGAGTTTCAACTGGTAAGTATGATTTCTATTTTAATACATGTCAGATTCTTATCAGATAGTAGAGTATAATATTATCTTTTCCAATGGGGTCCAAGTGACTTCTGTGTTCCATAGCTCAGAATGTTATTTCTGAGAACATTACTATCATACGAATCTTTATACCTTAAATGTACTAGAATCAAATTTAAACATATCTTCAAAGGAAACTAGAGGTGTACTATGTAGAGACGATGCCTTT
>NC_090730.1:181730301-181735301 GCF_036898095.1 Palaemon carinicauda
TAATTCTAGCCTTACAATACAATAATTTGATGCTTTTATTTGATAGGATTATGAAGAAATATCAACTGAGTGCCAATTATTTACATTTTTTGGCATTGCAATAGAATCAAATGGGATGCTTTTATTTGATAGGATTATTAAGAAATATCAAATGAGCTTCAATTAATTATAATATTGTCATTGCAATACAATAATAGGATGCTTTTACTTGATAGAATTATATAATCAAATGAGCTTCAAGCATGTATAACTTTGCCTAGGAGATTGTAAGAAGAAAATTACTTCCTTTCGACCAAAAAAATAAAAACAAATTCCAAACATATTTTCCACAGGAACATATAATAGTCGACGCATATATTTTTCCACCAATGTAGATAATATGTACCCCGTACGAAACTACACCTCCATGTTTTTAAAGATATAGCGCTTGCCAGCACGATGTACGTTTCATGTCTCGTTACGAACGTCAAATGTCACTGTCCCTGACATTTGTAATGGGATTGTCAGAGTGGAAGACCGGGCTGGCTGGCTGGATGCTCGCCTGCTCGCTCGTCATAACATTTCGCGAAAGGTTAGCTTCAATTGTATGTTTTACTTTTAGATATTTTTTCATTTTCCCAACTAGTACAACTTATGGACATTTCAAATGCAGAATATTTTCAAAGCAGACTATCATTAGGGCCTAATAATTACCTCCGCCAACGAAGCTGAGAGGAGGTTATGTTTTCGCACAATTTCGTCCATCTGTCCGTTTGTTTGTTTGTGGACAACTTCCTTTAATTAATTGTTATATTGAGTCGTAAAAGAGTTTCAATTTTGAAAGTCCTAGGTCAAAGGTAAAGGTCAAGGTCGAGCAAAAGCTCGACCGAATTTACCCTAAGATTAACCCCAATTCCGCACATGGCTGTCATACAGACCTCAATTACGCCTGCGATCTAAATTGATTCTGGGAAAGGCAAGCTGGTTTCGAGAAATGAGCTACCGTGGGTGGAGGTCTACACTCTCAGAGCCCTTTCTAGTTATTCATGGAATGTTGTAAGGCTACATCAGGTTTAATTTTGTTACCTATTTTTGTAAAAATCTTTAATTCGTGAATTAAAAATCATAGGTTCCTAATTGTAATAAATCAATCAAATTGAAACAAATGAAACTTGAGATGGACTTTTACAGGAATAACTGCTAGAAACTAGATGAACAAACAGTAAAACGCAGATCTCAGCCGCGGCAGCTTATTTCTCGAGTTTTGGCATGACTTTAACCTTGACCTTTGACCTTAACATGTATCAACTGGCGTGGATTTGCATACACTCAAATTTGAATCAAGTTTGAAGTATCTGTAACAACGATGTCTAAACGTATGGCTGATTACGTGAATTGGACATCTTGCTTGACCGGGACCTTGACCTTTGACCTTAACCTTTGACCTTGACCTTGCAAAATTTAATCAATTCCAGCTCTTTACATAACAGTTAATTCCTGAAAGTTTCATTACTCTACGATCAAAATTGTGGCCAGGAAGTTGTTTACAAACAAACACACACACAAACAAACACACAAACAGGGGGTAAAAACATAACCTCCTTCCAACTTTTTTTCATGTCAATCCTTCAAGTTCCTGAAATTATATGAAGTTGAAATGTATAGATTTTCCCTTTAGACACTTCAAGTTCGTAGAAGCATAATCAAAGTTGAAAATTATTAAGATTTGATATATTGTAAAACGTTAACTTGAAATATATTGATTGATAATATCTCTTCCCCAAAAGAATGTTGTTTCCTTCCAAAAATTTCTCGTTAAAATTCTTCAGGATTTAAAAGAAAGTTGGAAGGCTCGTCGAAATTGCCACATGATTATATTCTCGTGGAAAGAATCTCTCTCTCTCTCTCTCTCTCTCTCTCTCTCTCTCCTCTCTCTCTCTCTCTCTCTCTCTCTCTCACTATATAGAATTCTTGATGAGGCCTCACCATTTCTATTTTACAATTTGTTAGAAAAGTGTTAACATTTTCAGTAGAAATAATTAATTATGATTTGAGGTGCTAAAGTAGATTAAATTTTCTTTAATGGGAGAACGGTTAGAGTGGCTGGTAGTATTCAAAAATATATTAATAATGGCTTTCTTTTTTTTTCATTTTTTTACTTGTTCAAGGTTATTTTATGCAATATTCCTTATACGTGCGAAAAAAGACTTTGCGAGTATGGCTACATGATTCAAGTGTCCTGCTTGCTTTTGAAATAAACTTTGATTCATGAAACATCATTAAACTTTGTATTTTAAGGTGATATTTCAATTCACAGTATTAATCTATTTCTTTATATATCTCTATATGTGATTCCGACGCTTATCTCTTGGAGGAAAACTATCCTCAGACTTCAATCGGCAGGACTCAAAAGAGAAGAGTTCGTTATGCAAATTCATATCCTTCCTAATGTTAAACCACTTGTTACAGGTCTCAGACCCTACCAATGGTTAATGTTTTCGTGTAGGGAGAGATAATAATCTATATACTCCTGCTAACGAAAAATAAAACTGCCCAACAATCAATGATTGAGCTCACTTTACTTTTTGGCTCAGATGGTAAACGTTTGTTGCATCTCTTCATCCTCAGCAAATATTAGACTGCCATTCATGTTACTTTTACCTTTTCCCTTTTCACTATGTGTGTGTGTGTGTGTGTGTGTGTGTGTGTTGATTTCTGCCGGCCATGCCTACCAGATATGTTTAAACGTCTAAGAAAAAGGTATGTACCATCATCATAAATCAATAAGTAACTTTCCTTCCATCCCAACTCGATTAAACCTACATGGTCCTTTGGCTTATAGGATCTTGCTTTTTCAACTAAAGTTGTAGCTTAGCTAGTAATAATGATGAAAATAATAATAGGGGTATGATCCCTCAACCACCAGTACCCAATAATCCTTTAGGTTGTGGTGATCTATTGGAAAAGTCCCTGCCTGGTGAATTGCCACAATGGGGTTCGAGTCAAACTGAAGCTCCATAATCTCTTATTGTGTCTCCAACCTCACCATGTTTGTGAGGTGAGGATGGGGGTCTGGTGGACCCCATAGATCTACTTGCTGTGTTAATCACCAGCCATGGGCTTGCCTTTCCTGGTCCTAACTTGGGTGGAAAAGGGGTTTCATCGCCAGCCATAGCCATTGGCCTGCCTTTCCTGGTCTTACCTTGGGTGGAAAAGTGCTTGCGGGCTACTCATATGGTGTACTGTATATGGTCAGTCTCTAGAACAATGCCTTGCAAGGTAGAGCATTGTCAGTGTCCCTTATTTCTTCCATTCATGAACGGCCTTTAAACCTTTAAATCAGTAAAGACGACTAGATTCCACAGGCCAAAATAAATCTTAAGAGTTTGTACGTCTTACAATAGTTTAACAAACTGGATTAACGTCATATCCTGTTCATTAATTGCCAAAACTTTTTAGTTTGCTTTTGGTTAAAAAAACATTTTTGTATCCTTAATTGAGACTTATATAAATAGAAGATATATCCCGTAACAAAACATTTCAATTTATTGAAAGAGATATGTAAGTAAAGACTGACATATATCAAACTATAGATTTTGCCATTATTACTTTACTTACCAACACCAGAAAATAAATAATAAGAATAATAAAAATGATAGGGTATAGGGTACACACACATACACACACACACACACACACACACACACACACATATATATATATATTATTATATATATAATATATATATATATATATATATATATACTATATATGTGTGTGTGTGTGGTGTATATATATATATACTATATATATATATATATATAATATATATATATATATAATATATATATATATTACATATATAATTATATGTATGTATTAGATATATATACATATATATATATATAATATATATAATATATTATATATATAAATATATATATATAAATATATATATATATATATATATATATATATATATATATATATATATATATATATATATATATATTATTTATATATACATATATATATTAGATATATAATATATATATTATAATATATATATATATGTATGTATGTAATATGTATATGTGATATATAGACATATATATATATATATATATTATAATATATATATATATTATAATATATATATATTATATATATATATATATATAAATATATAAATTTATATACAGTGTATATGTGCGTGTATACTAAAAAACCCCTTCCTTCATCTAAGGACTAAAAGTATCTATAAAATTTACTCTCCTTCGCTGATCAAATAATCAAATACAACGAACATTTGCCTTTTCATTTACATATGCACAAACTTTTCATCTAAATTACCTCAGGAAACTACAAAATAAGCAACATTGATGGAGTTCTACAAAAACTAGATATCCGAACTAAATAAAGTTACGAAACCAATAGACACAATAGCTATAGTCTCTCAGGCTTCAGCGTATCAACAATGGGCAATCACCTCACGTCAGTAGCAGATGAGGAGTGTATTTTCCTGACACTTCCAACAGACCGAAGTCTTTATTGTGTGAATGACGGGACGCAGCGGGGATTGCTTCTAGAAGGACTGACAACCGTGAAAGTGGGCGGGGGGATAAAGAGAGATTAGAGTGACCAGCCTCCTTCTGACAATTGAGGCAGGGACTCGCTTGATAGATACCTAGTTGTCTATATATATATATATATATATATATATATATATATATATATATATATATATATATATATATATATATATATACATATATATATATATATATATATATATATATATATTATATATACATATATATATATATATATATATATATATATATATATATATATATATATATATATATATATATATATATATATGTATATACTAGTATGAACCTGTTGCGAGAGACACGTGTTTTACACCATTCTCCAATCAAAGGTTGTGGTGGCCTGTTGGTAACGTCCTAGCCTGGTGATCACCTAGTCTAGGGTTCGAATCCAGCTCGAACTCGTTA
>NC_090730.1:181747801-181750301 GCF_036898095.1 Palaemon carinicauda
CAATTATTATTGTCAATTCACATTTGGAGTTCTTTGTAAAGTTTTAAACTTATCATAATGTCTTCTTAACTGAATTATCTCTATCTCTTTTTAAAAATTCCAGAGGATTATATCTTTGTGGGATTTGCATATATATTTCAGACTAATTTCTATTACTGTTTAGTTCTCATCCACCATTTTGCTTCGTAGCTATCACTCACATATTCCAGTTTATCGTCTATATGCATTTACAACTTGGTATATGACCACGTATTTCATATTCATAATCCTAAACAAACAGAAAGACTCTGATATTTTGCCATTAGTAGGAATGTATATCTTTAATAATAGTAAATATGTAAATGCTTTAATATTCACTTCACCACTGACTCAATATAGTATCATAAAACATCAATCTCTACGCCATCAATTCCTGATTTCCCGATATTTTCTGCATAAGTGATATCAACGGTATTTCCATCATAGCATCCATTCATTTTATTTGAATATTCGATTAGATTATTATATAAAATATTGGTAAACGGAGAATGCTTATGATAGAATATATTTAAATATATCACAATATATTGGAAATATATCATATAACTTCACTACTAAAGAATTTAATGATAGTATAAATATTCTGAAAACGCATGTTAATGAAATTCTGAGATACAGAAAACCATGTAAATCAGTTTCGTATACCGATCGTCACGATACAAACTAAAAATTTACAACATAATGAGAGCTTTGGTGCGAGAACTAAGAATTTATTTGAGACTTTGGCTCCACCAAGGAAATAAGATACTTTTAAATAGTGCTTTCGTGCCTGAGACTCGTGGAAGTCGAGTGAAAGAAGCAGTAAATTCAGTAATATGAGAACCCAAACTTCAAAACCACGTATTTCGAACACCAGAATCAGAGGCAGAATATTTCGTTGTGTGAACTATGGATATTACATGTAATCCAAAACATGTGAAAAGTTATAATAGAAATAAAAAATCGAGAGAGAGAGAGAGAGAGAGAGAAGAGAGAGGAGAGAGAGGAGAGAGAGAGAGAGAGAGAGAGAGAGAGAGAGAGAGGGAGATTAATTTTACGGTGTAAACATGAAATATTTCTTATCATTAATGCCCCTATAATATTATATTGATAAAAACAAAACTAGCCTTTTCCTCTGAATTGGGTTATTTACATAATGTGATATTCCCTCTTCTTTTACATAACCTTGAAATAAGAATAATTCTTTGCAAATTGCTAATATTATAATGATTGTAAATTTATAATATTTATTTCTGCTTTAGAGATTAGTGTGATTATCTTGTACCCTGGGAAAAGAATATCTCTTTTACAATCTTTCATCCTGATTGGTCAATAACAGTCTAAGATTCGCTTCACAAAAGTGGATTGATGCTGTACGGGTTTTGTCATGGATTAGAACATTTCGTTTTCCTATGAACTTTGACACTAAAATCATACTTTTGCATTCATGGTTACATCTAACTCTTCAGTGAAGGTTTTCGTATAGATTTTGATCCGAACAAATCCAGGTGTATCTTTATATTGGAAAGAAAGAATAACTATTTCGAAATGTAAAGAATATCATTGACTTTACATTATTGGAATGAATTTTTCCTACCGCTTTAGTCGAGTTTGAACAAAGCTGGTTAATTATAGTCCGCCGGAGTATGCCAACTCTTCGGAGTAATATTTTTTGGAGGTTCCACTAAGGTATAATGAGTCGTTATTTTGAAGGTCGCATTACACAAGCGGATTTTTTTCCATATGGAAATATATCCGCTCGTTACGAGGCATGTCTTCACGCGAGAGGATTTTCCCTGAGCAGCCTCGTACTTTCCATAAGACGATACACTCGAACTGCGCAGCTAGAAAATTCACTACCGCTCGTTAATTCTTCCGAGTGGTAGTGAATGAACTACCTGATTAGTATATTCACTACCGCTCGGAAATTCTTCCGAGCAGTAGTGAATTCATTAACCGCGCGGTTCCAGTGTATCGGCTGATAGAAACTACGAGAGCCGCTCGGGGGAAAAACCTTTCGCGTGAAGACATGATTCCTAAGGAGCAGAGTTATTTCCGTACGGAAAAAAATCCGCTTGTGTGAAGCGACCCTTAAAAAAAACACTCATTATTCCTAAAAGGAACCTGGCTCTTATATTTCTCTCCCAAATTTTTTTTTTCGGAAGAATTGGCATACTCTGGGAGACCATCACTGACCAGCTTTGTTCAAACTCCACAAAGGCAATAGTGAAAATTCTTTCCAGCAATATAAAGTCAATTCTTTACATTTCGAAACATTTATCCTTTCTTTCCAATACAAAGATACACATTTTGGATTTGCTCGGATCAAAATCTATACGAAAACCTTCACTGAAGAGTTAGATGTTGTAACCATGAAAGCAAAAGTATTATTTTAGTGTCAAAGTTCAATGGAAAACGAAATGTTCTAGATTTAAAATGCAGGTATTTTTCGAAGAGTAGAGGCGATAAACTGGACATGGAT
>NC_090730.1:181755301-181772801 GCF_036898095.1 Palaemon carinicauda
TATATATACATATATATATATATATATATATATATATATATATATATATATATATACATATATATATATATATATATATATATATATATATATATATATATATATATATATATATATATATATATATATATGTGTGTGTGTGTGTATGAAAATGCAAGGTGTTTCGGATTTTCTATGTATGCATATAAAGTGCATATGTAACTATATGAATGTCTGTGTGTGCATATGTGAGCCTTTGCTCCCTAAATGCAAATGATACGCGATGCATGTTTACATTGAATCAACTCTCTGCCCCTCGGATAAAAAAGGATTGTCAAATTCAGCTTAAAACAAACTCAGATTACAATCATATTACCTGAAGTTGCAACGTGTTAGTTAATAATTATTAATAGTTGATAATAATAATAATAATAATAATAATAATTATTATTATTATTATTATTATTATTATTATTATTATTATTATTATTAGTATTATTATTTGTATTATCATTATTATTATTATTATTATTATAAGATGCTATAAGCCCAAGGGACCCAACAGGGAAAATAGCCCAGTGAAGAAAGGAAATAAGGAAATATATAAACGAAATCCGAAGTAATGAACAATTAAAATAAAATATTCAAAAATATCAACAACACTAAAACGATCAAAGGTTTTCTTATTTTGGAGTGTCGAAAATATAATTTTGAAGTGAGGATCAATTAAAAGATTTCTTTTATCATTAATATTATTATTTACGAACTTGGGAGGTATCTCCAACCATTTACATAATATTCTATGAGGATATACATATATATCATATTTCATGTTTTTATGTAATACTGAAATAGTTTATCATTAAGTAACTTTTATGAAGGCAATTATTCCACCCTCCCTCTATTGGTTAGGAAACTTCAACACAGATGGAACCACTGTTTTTACAAGGATACCAAATCTGATTCTTTTTTTTTATGAATTCCTCGTTCAGTATCCTTGTTTGTTAACTCGTTTTCTTTCCCTAAAAGTATATTAAAGTGAAGAGTCTAGCTGCTACTGTTTTATTCTTTTGAAGGGAGTGAAACAAAATTAGTGAGAAGGTTACAGGTGTGTTGCAAAGCTTATAAATATTTTTTTAATGTCTCTTAAATGGTTTAGATATATTGTGAAGTGTTATAGAACTGGTCTTTAAGTCTTACAGGGATATTTGTTTATGGTACATTTATTCAGATCCGCGATTATATCCCAATTTATCAAGAGTCGAGAAAAATTGTTGAATATTTGCTTCAAATTATGCAGGATCTACAGTGGTGCTAGTGAGAATACGTTAGCTACTTCTCGTTCAATATTTAGTTGACTTGGTACTTTTTTTATAAAGTGATTCCACTTTATATGTTCTATAAGTTTGTTTGGTATGCAAACGTAGTCTATTTTTGCACACAGTGCCACCGTGGCAATGAATAGTTAACTTTTATTCCGATCATATATATAAACAATTTTGGATGCCTTGTTCATATGTATTTGATGTATGACGAATAGTTTTGCTCTAGAAGTCAAATTTGCTAGTTAGTTCTAATAGCGGGGATGACTCCGAATCTTTATAATTTTCCCGGTCAAAATATTAATTCCTTTCTAAATAAATGTGGTGGTGTCCCGGTTAAAATATCCAATTTTTCTAAATGGTGTTTTGCATCTCAATGTTTTGTGCAGTGTACGATCAAGACTTCTAGCCATATACCAGTTAGCCTATTCAATTGGGTTTAATTTTTAATATGGCCTTAATCTAATAGTAGTAAACTGGTAGACTTTTAGATGTGCCGATTTTGGCATTCAATTAATGTCTTAAACTTGGTTCGCATCAGACTTTCTATTAAAAAATTTTCCATTTAGTACTGAAGGCGCTCCAGAAGGAACCCCTAAGCTTCCATATTTTGAACAGGAATATTTAAGACACTGGTTACGAAGTTAGAATGGAACTGGTTACTTGGCGTTGAGATAGTATGTCTAAAATAAAGAATTATCTCGAAATTTTCTTTTTCTATGTATAATATTCAATTTAGTCTTCCTGACAACTATTAACTTAGGTGGGTATTATGGGCAATTTGTAGGGATATATTTTTACCATCAAAAAAATTTGATTTTGGTTTTCTTTATCGGTTTCCCACAATTATGGTATAGAGCGATAACTTGAAAACATTATTAGTGTCAAACCTCATTAAGTTATTCCCCACATTAGCATAGTTTTAACTTTAAACCCATTCCATGGGCAACTTTTCCAGACGGTTCTAAAACAAATTTTAAGTTTTCCAGTTATGAGTATTTGATGAATTTATATTTTAAGATTCCTCTAGCATGTCCAGAGTAAAGCTGTTATAAACCATAACTTATTTTGGTATAGTTAGAAGTTTGATAAACATTTTACTTGTAGGACGATCTATGAAACTCTGGTCTTCCTGAGATTTTGGTCTATAATCTATACTATAGCTTAGATGTTGTAGCCCAAACAATGTTTCTTGAATGAAGAGGTAGTGGAATGGTTTAGATTTCAAAAAATAATTCATTGACTTTTTCTGTAACTTAACTCTTATTATATTATACCACGAAGTAATTGCACACACACACACACACGCGCTGGTTTGCATCCCTTCCCATAGATTTTGATTCAAAATGATAATCCTGAAATATTTAATAATTTTAAGTGATATAATTAGAAATTGATATGGAAGACTAGCCTACTGACCTTATGGGAGCATTTGACTATTGGGTGCTTGGCACAGATTTTATGACTGAATTTTGAACACTGACCTTAGTTTCACATAATTACTCAACTTTTGAGATTGAGTATATTGGAAGAGTCATTCGCCATCGTTTGAGGGATATAAAATTAAATTTTGAACAAATGAACTAGATGGATTATTTGATATATCAAAGTAAACAAATTGCCAATCAATTAAAGACCTTAAATATGAGTGCATTAGTTCCCGGATGTTAAATGACAACGATATAACCTGCCCATGGTTCCATCATGAATGAGGTTGTCTCCTGCCTGGTATTTATTGTAAATTTGTGTATTTAGTGTTTGATCAAACTAATAACTGCATAGGTGTTGCTTATCAAGATATTGGAGAAAATCCCCCACATGATTGGAGTTGCAGCTGTTTTCTCTTGTCAGATCAGTGTTCAAAGACTATTTAGATTACTTTCAAAGCAAGCCTTGGCAGAGCAAAGACTCATTGAGGAATGTGATGAATTAGAATATTTAAACTAAGAGCAAAGCAAGCATTGCTAGAGTAGGCTTAAGGAATGTGATGAGTAAGTATTCCAAGAATATTCATATTACGAAAAGAGCCATGGCAGAGTGGTTATATAAGGGATGATTTCATTTTCAAAGTGTTTAGAATACGAGCAGTCATCCTAAAGAAAGACTTATTGAGGGATGTAAGAAGTGATTGCATACTAAAATCAGATACCAGTGTCCTTGTCTGTGACTGTATGTTCCCATTAGTATCCCCACTCAGCCTTTAGCACAAACTACTTTAAAGGCTTTATCCTGTGATGCAGGGTTCCAGCAAACCCGTTGTCACACACGAGGTTAGACGTATGTTTACTCCACAGCCTTAAGTGTTGCACGGGTGGTAACCTTTACATCATCCCTGACCCAGTTTAGTGTCATGCCTTTTTTTGTGCCTATTAACCGGCCCCTGTCAGGCGGTCCTGAGACCTTCATCCTTCTGCACTGTTGTAATGGCCCATTTTGTGTCGCGGGTGACTAAAAGTGTGCCTACCACATGCCCCATGATAGTGTTCTCAAGTGTTGTTCATGATCAAGCAATCTCTATGGATTCTCTCCTAGTCATCATTGTTGGTCTCTCAGAGCTTGATAATGCTTGCCAAGCCTCGGTTAAAGCTTAAAAAGAGCAGTGTGTGTGTGTGTTCTTCTGCATTGATCCATAGGTCTCTGCCTTTAGTGCCAGGGATTCTAAGCCCCCACTGTTGTTTGCCTCCCGTGGACTTCTCTAGCTAACAATTAAGTTGCCAGTTTTGCCATTGCGACAAAACTATCGTATTTGTCGGAATTGTCCGCTGGAGCAACATTTCAAATTGGTAGCAACATGGTCCGGGGCGTATCAGAATAGGATGGTCTGTAGATAATCTGCAATTGGTTGATCCTGTCTTGTCCTCTCTGAAAAAGTTTCTGCAGGTTTGACATAGATTCTTGCATTTTTGTCACTAAGTGGGGAAAGATGGTACTCTTAAATAATGAAGGCCATTTATTGCAGAGGTGAATGGTGAAGATGCCTTATGAAATTCTAAAGTAAGACTTGAGAGAAAACCAAGAACAGAACTTATTGTTAAAGCTTAAGGGTTCTGTGGCTCTGTACGTAGGCTAAATCGGCATTTTATAAGAGTATATCATTAGTTTAACTCTAGGTTTTGATGAAAATAAAAACAATTATACACTAAATCAAGGTTATTAAATTTTAGCAAGTTTCTCATACTTAATGTGAATGAGTAATGCCTACTTTTTAGCTGCTAACATAAGCTTGTATGATATTCCAGATATTTTGATAGTTTACTGTCTCTAGTACATCAATCACAATTTAAACAGGCCAGAATTCTTATGAACTAAAATTTGAATAAAACGAATGTTTAGGTGTTAAATTTTATCCTTTTTCTACTCGTGGTGTTTATTCTTAGTTCAGCTGTTGAAGTGAACTAGACAGAAGTAAATTTTTTTATAAACTTTGGTTATATTGAAGTTATTAAAGGTTTCTATCATTTACAGAATTGCAGTACTGACATGAGAAAAAATAATGGATCAAGAATGCTAACCAAACGAGCCTTAACTATTATGGGTGTATATCTCGTAAAAGGTAAGATAACTATTTTCTACTTTGGTCGTCCATATTAAAAATAAGTTTATGTATCGTAGGTAAATACATGTATGTAATACCTCTTCTAGGAAAGATTTTAAAAATACCATTTTGATTTTAATGTCTCAAAACTTTTATTTTTTCCTTCTATACAAAAGTAAACTTTTAGACGATATTTAAGAATTAGATTAAGCCAACAGCAGTTCTAATTGAAGTACTTAGTACTTCATAGTTTTAAAGAATTAGTTAAAAGTATTAGTTCCAAGAATTTTAGTATTTTAATTATTTTTAATCGGAGAGTTGCCACGTTATCCAAAATTTCACAATTTATAAATTACCCTCATTCCTAGTTTAATCTAACTGCCTAAAGTATTTAAATATATTTTAAATTTTTACTTTCATAATTTCAGATTTTTGGAGCATGTGACTTAGTTAAGGAACTACTTCAGAATAGTGTACTGGACAGCCTTTACGAGGAGCTGGCACCTATCAGATTTAGTAACTGATTAAATCCTGTTAACGGCTTGTCAAACATATTATACTCTTAGTGAAGTAAGAAATTCACGGTTGAACTGTATCCTAGCACAAGTAAACTAGAAATTGGGTGTCTTCTCTTCTTTAACCTTAACTTTTTACTGTATTTAAACCATATTGGTGATGGGTAAATTCAACTGAAGACTGAACTAGAAATTTGATTTTAATGTTAATAGTTGTGTTTGGCCTATTCTTTGTTTTTCATAATATTGCGTGCATTATAGGACTATTTTAGTCATTAAAAAGTATATTGGTGTACTGACTTACTCGAAAATAGTTTTGAAGTAAAGGAAGATAGGGATTGTCTCTTATTTTTTAAGTTAAGAGCCAAACATGGGACCCAGATGTTTTGGTTGAATGCCTTGAGTAAAATGTATATCACTTTTATACTATATAGCAAGATAAAGGGTTTAATTTAAGACTGAATAGGCAAATAATTCTACAATTAAATGTCTTAAAATAGAAATAAGATTAAATGTTAGGGTGGAATGATGATTAAATTTAAACTTAAAAA
Source organism: Palaemon carinicauda (assembly GCF_036898095.1). Lineage (NCBI taxonomy): Eukaryota > Metazoa > Arthropoda > Malacostraca > Decapoda > Palaemonidae > Palaemon > Palaemon carinicauda. The sequence goes on from NC_090730.1 coordinate 181,761,204, forward strand.
TGGCTTCGGGCCTTGAATTAAACTTATAAAAGAAGAAATTTCAAGAAAGCTTGAGCAGAGCAGAGAAGGATTAGTAAACATCATTTTAGATATCCTGATAAAATTACAATGTATACTATTATTGCTTCAAGGTTCTGTTCTAAAGCGAGGAGTACATTACATATGAGATCTTTGGAGGAACTTTTTCAGAGAAGTAGATTTTTTCTGTATTGGAAAATATCACTTTTTCTACCCTAAGTACTAGATTTATGCTTGCTTTAATGTATCATAGATTGTTGGGTTATATTAACAGAATTACAGAAAGGTTCAATATATTTTCTAAGTTCTGAATTTGCATGGTAAGATAAAATGCTAAGAATTTTAATGTATAACTGGGTAAAAGTTATCAAACTAACTTGTTGGTAGTCCAAATGTTTAAATCTCTCAACTATTAATGTTATAATTTTACGTAAGCTAGATTTTTTAATCGGCTTTACATGATCCAAATAGAAACTGACTTAAATAATATAGGTTTAAACCATTACATGTTTTCCTATTAAAATCTTTCGCCATAACTACACAACCATGTAGTTGTGTGGATTTTCTTAGAGGGCCCTTTTAATCATACTACGGTTTCTATGAAAAAAAGTAGCATGACCCTAATATAATTAGTTAAACCTAATATAATTCAATAAGAGTAAATTTTGAAAATATATGGATCGCAAACTTTTCCCTTAAACTTTCATACTTCACAGCAAGTTTTGTCAATACACTTAAACATTTATTCTTTAGATATTCCCATTTCTCTAGGGTTTGAAGTCATACAAACCTTGATGATTACTTTAAAAGTTTTAATTTTTTGGACGTTTTCTTGAGTGGTAATTTTACTTAATGTTATTAGTTACTAATGGACAGATGCTAGTCACCCACAGGTTTGTCTGTAGGCCCAATCACTTTAGGAGCTTAATGGGGAAGATCTATTAACAGGCTATTTGGAAATTTCCAACCCTTGACTCCCAGGGGCAATTTTTTTTCATGCACTTTTTGCAGTATATTTTTTCGAATTGCTCTAACAGCCTTGATTTTCGTTATAGAGAGGTCAAGTTAGTCTCATTCTCTTGGAAAAGGTCTGAAATTTCTCAAAATATCAATAATATGCAAAATAAATTTAAATAGCAGTTTTTTGCAAGGACGTACCTGTACATCCATGGGGGTAAAAGGATGAGTTTTGTGAAACTTACCAGTGCGTCCTTTGGAGGTAAAAGGGTTAAAGCTTAATAGAAAAATATTAACAGATTCAACCTGTAATATGAAATTATATTGATTGATAAATTCAATCCTGGGATGGAAACTCATATTAGTTGCCAAATTAGTCGTGATTGAAAAGTCATTAGAGATGCTGTTGACATTCAGTATATTTATTCGATGTATGAAGTTTTCAGTGGTTTTGAGTGATCAAAAGGAAATTTTATTTTAACAGATAAATTCTAACTTGGCGTTAAGTTAGTTGATAGCTTATGTATTCCCAATGATCAAAAGGGCTTAATTTCGTAGTTGATAGATAAAATCTTAGGGATCAATATGTAATATTTCTGTTTGAAATGGCATAACTATGAACTTGAAAGTTTGAGTAAAAAAAGGGGCAAGCAGTTTATAAAGACAGTCGGAAATAAGTTTTTATAATGAAGATTATATTTTCATAGGATAATTTAGGCTAAAGTCCTTCTATGATCATGTGAAACAAACCTTATAGAAATTTACGATAGTTATATATACAGACGATAGAACTGGTGGTATAAAACTGTTGAAGTTGAAGTTCTTTTTCAATGTTAATGTGATTTTGGTTTCTTTGTGGACATGATGTTTAATCTGAATTTTAACAGTAAAACTGCAAGGTTTTTAAACAAGTCACTTTAGGGGGAATGTAAATTTTTTTTGAAACATTTATTAAGTTGTGTGGTATTTTAACTAGTTTAACTTAGTGGTTTCATTAGCCTGTTTGTTTTTCTCAACTTTACACCTAATGCTGATGTGGAGATTTTTGCTCATAAATATTTCATTCTTCTATGAGTTTATATTGGCAGGTGGAAATATTGGTGTTACTGTATAATGAAAGTATGGTTCTTATAAAGTTAAAACTAATGTTTTTTTTTTCTTTTATCTTGCTATTTCAGAGGTGTTTCCACTCCGATAATGTTTACTTGTCATCATACCTTATAGTTTTCCATCATAATTCTAGTAATATAGACGCTGCACATCTTGCTTCACTAACTTGAAAGTTCTCTGAAAATATCTTAGTTTTTATATTTTCTATTTTGCAGGATGATAAAATCAAAACCAGGTCAAATAAGATGGAAAAATTAACCCTCAAACAGAAGCCTGGAGAGATTGAAGTGCACCTCAATGCTGAAAAAAAATGTTGCACACAAGTGTAGGTTCTTAATCGTGTAATTGAACCTGTGACTAGATTTAATCTAATGACCAGCATACCAGAGGTAGAGAGACGCACAGGTGATGCAGAGAAAGATTGAGGCAGCGGTGATGTAGAGGGATCGAGACGCAGACGCATCGTTGAGGCAGAGAGATTGCGACGCATCGTTGAGGCAGAGAGAGATCTAGACGCATCGTTGAGGCAGAGAGAGATCTAGACGCATCGTTGAGGCAGAGAGATCTAGACGCAGCGAGAGATTACACAGTGTTGAGGGGCGGAGTTGAAGCAGAGAAATATTGAGACGCAGTGTTGAGGAGGAGAGAGACGCAGCGTTGAGGCAGAGAGAAAGATGCAGTGTCTCTGAGATCGTAGAGGTGATAAAGAAAGTGATGCAGAGATTAAGTGATGCAGAGATTGACACTTCTAAGCAGCAGGCAAGAAAATAGCAGCAGTGGTGAGGCAGAGATGCAATTGAGGCCTCTATAAGATTAATATAATATTGCTTGTGATGCATTAAGCAGTAGAGAGCAAGAGAAGGAAACTTTCAAAACAGTCAGCCACAATAAATTTTTTAAATGATTTATGGATAATAAAAATGAAATTTAAATGATTTATGGATAATAAAAATGAAGTAAAATAATTTGGTTTATTTCTATATCATTACCAAATTTTCTATAATATTGTTCAATATACATTATTACGTGCTCATTTATATCCTCCTCTTTTTACACTATTATCTTCACCTGGTCACTTTTCCCTATTATGATCACTCCATTTTCCAGCTTCAGTCCATTGTTCTGCTTTACTTCCACTTCCGTCAATTTTGCCCGCTTTTCTGCTATAGTCGATACTCCAGTCAATCAAGTCTTAAAATAATACTCTCAGTAGATATGAGACGTGAGCTAGATGTTCTCTTGTGAGAAACTCCTGCTTATTTCTTCTAGTCAGGACAGTAGTTTATCACTCAAACCAAACCCATGGCTCTTCGGCAGTCACAGGTGTCTGTTCAACTAACTTGTTCACCCATTTCAGGGGCAGGTCCACACAAACTAGAGCAATGGCTCTTGCAGTTACAGGATTTTTCAGCTTAGAACCTGAGCTGTTCAAGTTTATATTTTCATTCACAGAAAATCAGCTTCGCAAACTATAGAGATGGCATGCGTTCGTTTTATTTCTGAAAAGATTAGAAAAATATTGAAAATGAAAAAGTCAATGCTTTACAATTTAAATTAATTCTTATCGAAAATCACTATCTTATGTTGCCAAGGCATATTTTATTCCACCTGTTTGACTTGATGGTACAGGTACTATGAGCTTTTATTACTCTTAAAAGCTTCAAAATGCACAAAATAATAAAATTTTTGACTCGAATCATTCAGTAGCATAGTTAAACTTGAATAAAACTAACTGCATAGTAGTAAAAAATTAAATTTTGAAAACCCATAATTAATAGAACAAATCGTAGGTATGAAAAACGTCATCGTAGTTAAAGGTATCCTTACTATTTTATAAAAGAGCACTAGTATATACTTAGAAAACCGATGTCAGCATTCACCTGAAATTTAATTGAAATTGCTATGAACATCCCGTCAACAATTTTTAATAGCTACTTGTAGCAAATATGGCAAATACAGATTATCTCACTGACTTATAGCAACGCTTTTATAAAATATCTTGTATGAACTGAGTAGACTAAAGCTAGGGATACTTTGGCAAGAACTGACCAAGAGACATGTGAACCTAGTGCATTAAGGCTAGGGAAGACTAAAAGCAGATCAAGGGCAATACAAAAAAAAAAGAAAAAAAAAGTTGCCTACTCAAAAATGATTAATATTTAAGATTACAAAATATAAAGAGTTCAGACATAATTTACTTGAAACTTCATCAAAATATAGTTCACCGTCTTTCTTACAGAGGCACAGTCTTTAATATGTCAGCTACGATTAACACATTATCCTCAAATTTTCATCTGAAAATAATTTTGATTATGACAAAAATAACAGCTATAATTTTTGTGGCCCGAATCTGTCACGAGGCTCCAAACCAAAAAATAGCCTTTAGGCTACCAATTTGTGAAAGTTTGGAGAAGTTAAATAACTAAAATAAGTCTCCTCTATAATGAACGGTTTATTGTCTAATTGCCTCAAGTGATTATAGATTAACATCCTTAAAGGGTGTTCATACCAATTTTTGGCTAAACTGTCCAAATTAGGTGACTGTACAAATAACTATTCATAAATAGGGTCATTATAAATAAAAAAAATAAATACCTGTATTAAACAACTTGCGATAGCATTGCAAGTTGATCGAGGAAAGCGATGGCACATTCAAATGATAGGTTTTTGGTTTCTGATCCAAAATGAAACACTAGATCCAGATCTCACAGATTCAAATACCAAGAACGTATATCTGAAAAAAAAAATATTTAGAAATAAAATAAGAATCCAAGTACTGAATAAGTTTAACAGTTAAAACAATCAATAAAAGAATTTGATACACTTCTGTAGGCTTGAATTTACCGATGCAATACAATCTACACATTTTAAGAGAATTTTAAATTCAACAATATGCAATAAAAAGAATAACCTATACTATAAAAAAATTTGGTCATCTCCCAAGTCACAAATAAACCTTACTTTAGTATTATCTAACAAATATGCCACATACTCTAAACTAGAAAACCTAGTACCTCAAGGTGATAGCTTGGGTACCTCTCGACAATAAATGCCACTCCAACTGAAAATGTCCAGGGTTTATGAGATGGTAAATCAGTCCGTCAATATCATTGAGGCTATGCAATTTGAACCAAACAGTTTGTCTTAGATCACAGCCTTTAAGTAAAGAAAACAGATTGTAGGGAAATTTAAAGCCTAATTTTAATAGAATCCAGCAATTCAATGCTCCAAACCTATATACTTTTTTTTTTTTTTTTTTTTTTACAATTAGGAAAAGTTATCAGGGCACAGGTTTCAAAGATATTGTTTAATCAAGTATAGTTACAGATGATCCCATAGCTGGTGTCATAGAAAATAAAATTTAAATGTTTTCTGTACAAAATAAGTTATTCCACGAAGCGTTGAAGATAATGGTTTTGAAAGGCTTCTTTACTTTTGTTGGAAAGAAAATTGAAGGAATGATACATGCTGCAAGAAAGAGACCCTTCAAGTCAGTAGAAACCTTCACAATAAAATTTTCCTTCTGCAATGAAAAAATTTATTGAGACAACTGTATGTTCCCACATTAAATAGGTGCATGGAGAATACCTTGATTCTAAGACATTCAAACAGGAATCTCTCATTTTGATAGGCATACATTGACTTAGTGAACATAATTCAGAGACTCCTGAGGACATCACAAGAAGGCCATTGACCAAATCAGCTCGACTCTATCCACGAGAAGATTCTATGGTGGTTTACCTGTGAACATAATTCAGAGACTCCTGAAGGAATCACGAAAAGGCCACTGACCATATCAACTGAACTCTATCAACGAGATGATTCTATGGTGGTTTGCCTATGACAAGTTTAACTATGCCAGATATCTGGTAATATACTAATACACATGTTCCGGCTACATATTAATCACACAGAGGTGCACGAGTATTTCATGAGAATAGATTTTTCAGCACAGCTGGAGTCTATCAGTTCATTTGGTTCGAGTTCCAGGTGATCTGACCATAGAAGAAACTGTAAATAAAGATCCACAACAAGACGGAAGAAAGCAAGCAAGGCTTAGGGTAAAGAAGAATGATACAAAACGAGTTCTGCTTGATGCAAAAGAATGATGCAGGCTCTTAAGGAATGCTTACAGTGCACCACAAGACGACCTTTTTGGCACTAACCCATTTTGGCTAAAAACATTTGCACCAACAATAATGATAGGAAATTCATACAACACGAAAAATGCTAGTTAAAAAAACATATGGCTCACATATTTAGGTGTGATATTTAAGTACCTCACTATTACTCTGTTGATTCCTGTCATGTACTCTTATCTTTTTACTGTCAAAGATATCAAATAAACTAAGGAAATGTAGATTTGCTGGCAGCTTACCAATCTTTAAACTTTTCTGATCTTGCCAATTAAAGCGAGCTTGGAAATATATTGAAACACGTTTCAGCAATGTAATATATTTCTCAATTTGACATTTCTAACGGTCTATATGTCAAATTGAGGATTTGACCCACTATAGATTATGAATGAGTTGATAAACCCTTACTAGGGGGATAATATTGTAAGTCATTTGGGCTTCCTTAATCTCTATGAACAGCAATAAACCCATTCATATGAGGATGTCAGAAAAAGTAACATATGGTTTTCATCTCTGATATTTTCAGAGTTTAAAACCCCTTTTTTGTTTTATATGCATGTCAAGTTTTAGTAGATATTTTATGATTAGCACAGTTCAGTGTAAAGTACACAAGTACATTGATTTTCCAAATATACCAACTCAAATTTAGTGGGATCAAAAATTCTTCCTGCGAGAAACTTTTGTTTCTTAAACAATTGGAGAAAACGTTGAGCTCTTATCTACTTTTCCAGAAGTATGGAGTAAACTGTTCAAACGTATTACCTCACAAGCAGAAATTTATGATTCATTTACTGTGCTAAATAGTCACTGGATTTTATACAATTTTATTAAAGCTCTTTCAAGTACTAAGTATTTTTTCACTATTTTGTTAACTATTTAAGGTTGTTCTTTAAAAAGCACCAGAAAATGATATGAGAGAAGAACACAAACTTTCTAAAGTGTATTATAAAGAAAACTTATAAAATCCTAGAATTGACAAATTATGCCACTTCCTAAATAAGAAAACTGATGTTCCAAGAGAGGCATTTTACAGTATCCTGTACACAAGCCTGTGTATAAATACTGGCTAATAAAAATCGTAATCCCATTGCCTTTAAAAATATTCTGAAATAACCAAGCTGTTTATAGAATTAACCTCATTTATCACCATTTTGTTGAAGGGTTTTCTACTATTCTAACAATATACAATTCTAACATTATCGAAGATTTACATACCTTTAATGCATCCAATTATTTGTCACAGCAAAATCGTCCACCCAACTTTAAAGAACCACAAATCAGGGAGCCTAATTGGGATATGAGAACCAGGGTAACTCATCGGAGGTACGCATCCTTTCTCTCTCTTCATTACTGTACAAAAGATTCAGACTAAATTCAAGATTTTAGAAGAATGATGTTTGCTCAAGTAGGTTAAGGATTGCCTGAGGAAACCTGGGTAGTGTACAGCCTGGCATCTTTTAGACTTGTTCATAATATATTCCATATCAGAATCTAAAAATTTGCAGTGGTGTAAGGATTAAGTTTGGTTATTGGGTTCAATACATGGTTCTTGCATAACCATAAAACGGGATAGAACCCAATCATTGTCATTGCTAAATTTTACCACATTTCACTGTGATTATTACATAACAGGGCATATATATCTGTATCACCTATCAAACAATATATTGTCCATTAACCGTTTTTTCAGTTCTATTTTTAGCTTCATCGTTTTTTTTTTTTTAAATAGCTTTTTAAATTAGATTTATTAAACAGAGAATGCTATAACCAAACACTACATTAAAGTCAAGCACCCTGAATTTGAAAGGGTATGTGGTTCGTACTTTTAACATTATTATATACTTAATATTTACTAGACTATTGACAGTCCAAGGTTTTTTATAGATTATCATTTAGAATCATTTATATCATCTTCATTGGCTTCATAAGCCTTTATGACACTTTATAAGACAATCCTACAATCTATTTTTTCCTATCCAAAACTCTTGATGGATGATCAGGTATCAAATCCTAGTAGTATACTTGGACTTGACCGTTTACTATTTATCACATTATTGAACATTATATACAATAAAGACTGGTACTTAACTGCACAGCTCGAAACATGCTAAAAAAATTTGTTGCATACATTCTAAAGGGTACATACGAGTCAACATCACACAAATGGGATCCTTATATTATCATAAAGGCTAATTGTAATCAATATTGTGGCTAATATAATTCACACTTCATTATTATCAAAGGAATGAATAACAAATAAAAATATAGCATTCACACAAAGCGTCGAAGACTGATCACTAAAACCTATTCTTAAATTGTTTCAGTTGGAAAATGGAGAAATGGATTTCATTATTAGGTATTGAAAATATATCCTCTGTAGTTGTGGAAACTTTTTAAGTTATTTTTGACAGTGCTGATGGTTTTGTATTTAACTGATGGTTTTGTATTTAACTGATGGTTTTGTATTTAATTAGATTTAATCTTCTGTTCATTAGATTCAGAGCTTTTGTGGATTTAACAACTTCAATAATAACTTATGAAACCAACGAGTGTGAAAATGAAAGGGGTTCATACCGCATATTTTGTGCAAAATTTAACAATTGACAAATATATAACTGTACTGTAAACAGTCACACTGCTAAAAGGTGTGCCTCCATTTGAAAAGTGACCTCAATGTTTTGAGGACAGGTCCGAAAATTTTCCTCAACACTACGAAACTTCTGAGATTATGATATTTGTACAAAGGACAGGGAAGTCCTCGTTTGAACATATATGCTTCTATTAAATCAAAAAGAGTGTACATGTAAACATCTCTAACGCAAGCTATACTTGAGGCAAGTTATTTAGGTGACAAAGGCCATTGACATCAAGCAACTCGGGTTAGCAGAAGGACGAAAGAATTCATTTCTGTTTTCTTGGTTAGATCATATGAATATTGCAAGAAGTTTCGTGCGTTGCTCACAACAACAATGCAGTCAATATTAATGTATCATAATTAGGCACATTTATATTAATAGTTACCTTAAGGGTTTGAGGTCAAAAGTTAAGTTCCTCTGTTGCTGGTGCACGGGATAACTGGTAGTTCATCTCCCTTAGTTAGGAGAGTAAATTTTGTGACTGCTGGCAGAAACATGGAGATGTTCGGATGTCTTGTGCAGGTGAATAGAATAGTTCATAAAACACATGTTTTGGTGCAAAATCTATTATAATCAAGTTTACATAAACATATGAGGAGTTAAGAAGTATATAAATTATTGCTTCTATTTCACTTCAGAGATTGTGCTTTCACATCCTGACAAAACTTCCCTCTTTTTTGATATACGCAATTGTAATGATCCATAAATGAATGATAGTCAACAAAGGTACCCTTGGCTCCCTCTCGCAAGATTCTAATAATCTTGCTGCAAGATAAAGGCCTACATCAGTTAAATTTGGATCTCCTAAACTGATATTCAAATCCCCATATGCCCAATATTGTGCCATTCTAAAAAAAAATGACAAGGAGGACCTGGTAACACTCTAACAAGCATTTAAAACGTGCAATACTCAGGAAAGTCATGATAACAACATAGGCCATCAAGACCAGGCATCTCTAGTTTGCAAATGGAAAAAAAGTAGTCCTGTATTCATGGCAAGCTCATATGAATTTGGAAATAGGTAATAGATGTGCTGCTCAACAATAACAATACAATCATTATTAAAGTATCACATTCAGACATTAACATTATTCCTTACCTTAAGGCTTGGAGGTCAAGAGTTACGGCCCCTCTGTTGCTTGTGCGTGGGACAACTGGTAGTGCACCATCCATAGTTGGGCGAGTTCAATACTGCGACTTTTAAAAGGGAAGTTGTGATGTTCTAACCTCTTGTCCTGGAAAATAAAAGGGTTCATGAAACAAGGATTTTGGTGCAAAATTGGGTGTAATTAATTTTAGATAAGCATACAATCAGATGAGAATTTTATAAATATTTGTTTTTTCATTCCACCAATAATATTGTACCTTCACAGAGTGCAAAACTTTATTTTGGTATGTGCAACTGTAATGACTTGCCACAAGATAAAAGCCTACATCAGTACAAATTTCGGTTTCCCAAACCGATATTCACCAATTTGCAACAAAAAATGCTAAGCCCACCTATAGCCAGTAAGTACTGGGAGTAATTTCCCAAAACTTCAGAACATATTAAGACCTCCAGTTACACAAAGTTTGTAATATCCAGTCATTGTTATGGGTAACAGAACCTTGCCAAAAAGGCGTTGAAAGGAAGAGATTTATAAAGAGGAGAATTTGATCCTCTTTAACACAATTTTTTAAGGCAATGTCCCTAAATTCAATTGCGGAAAAAACCGCATACATGACACTCGACAGTTATAATTGTCCCCGTTTAGTCAAGGTATAAAGATTAATGGCCATGGTTATGATCGACAATTTAACAGCTGAATGTATGGTTCCATACATTTAACCTCCCACTCTTTACAGAAAACCATAGCAATGGTTGACACAATAAAATTTAAAAAGACGAGTGAGGGGTGTGAAATGGCTTTTATAAAACCATATATCCAGGGTTTTGCATAAGAATTTAGAAGCATTCAATGGTTTAATATTATAGCTAATGACTACATCCTAAATAAACTGGATTTTTATTTATGGGTGTCGACTATAACTAACTTTTGGAGTTAGGATAGGTCAACTAGCATGACTTCAAGCTACAACTCCTTTGCTAATTGTGTATTCGCCTCTAAGTCTGTAAATCAGTGGTTTTATTCGGTCAATTATATAATACTTTCAAGTATTTATTTTGTTCTTTTATATCATCTTCCACGGAGCAAGATAGAATTAGGAACATATATCTATGGATTGATTAATACGCAAAATTTTATAAATTATTATAAATACTAGCTCATGGCGCTAATGCATGTAACGAAACATGTTCCACTTGCTGGAAGATAGGGGAATGAAAACGTTAAATTAAGAGTGAAGCAAGCTACAACGAAGAAAAAGATTAATCTAGGTGATAAATTAGATCATTAAAATAATGCCAAATACTAGCCCATGGGGCTAACATGTAGCGAAAAAGGGACTTGCCAGAACATGAGAGCAATGCGATAATGGTAAATTGCTAGCAGTGCGTGCTAAGGTGGAGCAAAAACACTTAACATTGTGATAGATTAGATTTTTAAAATAAAATGGAAATACTAGCCCATAGGGCTAATGCATGTAGCAAAACACATTCTACCTGCCAGTACAAGGGAGCAATGAGAACATTAAATTATGAGAGAAACAAGGTAAAGCAAAGCAAAAAACAATTTAACGAATGTGATAGATTGGATGATACATATAACAAAAATACTAGCCGACGGAGCTAAGGCACGCAT
>NC_090730.1:181782801-181785301 GCF_036898095.1 Palaemon carinicauda
ATATATATATATATATATATATATATATACATATAGATATGTGTATATATACATACATATATATATATATATATAATATATATATATATATATATATATATATATATATATATATATATATATATATATATATATGTATATATACACATGTATACATATATATGTATATGTATATATATATCTATATATATGTATATATATACACACACACTTATATATATATATATATATATATATATATATATATATATATATATATATATATATATATATATATATATATATATAACAACAACAACAAATGCAGCTGCTTCTAGTCCACTGTAGGACGAAGACCTCAGATATGTCACTTCATGACCGGTGTTAGATCAGTTTTCATTACTACGTTGGCCAGTGCGGATAGGAAATGGTAAGATATTTTAGTCTGATCGCTCACAGCAAACCAACACAGTATATGTGGCCCTGACTAGTACAACTATGCTGATCATGGCGATAAATAAACTATTTCACACCGTTAAGGTATCCCTACTGAGAAAGTTTGTTTGTGTATGAGTGTGTGTGTGTGTACATGTAAACAATTGTGAATTTATTGAGATTTTAGCTTACAACACATGAAATACTTGAAAATAGTTCCACGTCAGAATATCATCTTCTCTTACCCTAACATATTAAAGTAATGAACCATTTCTTTATAAATCTTAAACATAATTTATCAAATATTGTATCACTCTGAGGATCTAACTCAAGAGCTTCAGTAAATGAAATTCAAGATTTACTCTGCATTAGGAAGCATAAGGTTAAAGTCCCCGTGAGATTTCTAGGAAGAATCTTCGATTTTACCTTTCTTATTTCATAGAGGAAAACTAAGTCATAAATTTTTTTCTACGTCTCGCCTCAGTTCACGTCCCTAAACTTCTACTACGTTAGCTTCATCGGGAAACGTTATATTTTCCGCGTGAATAGCATCGAAAAAATCTTGGTATTCTTTATAGCTTCTGGTAAAACTTTTATGATGGTGAATGGACGGAACAGGACAATCTCGAAGATGACATATGTTTAAGAAATTGTCATGGTAAATATATATGATAAATCACTGCTTTTACAGAAAAATATAAGAGCATTTATAACACTGCTAACATATATAAAAACCTCCAGATTAAATCGTTATAATTCTAAGTTCCAATAGAAAAGAAAGGAATATTATACAACTCTTATTGGAAAACACTACCAACATATATAAAAACACCAAAATGAAATCGTTATCATTCTAACTCCCTGTAGGAAAACACCGATTATTATATCATTATTATTAACCCTTACCATCTTCTATTCATTATGTTACTAAACCCTCTCATCCTTGTTATTAAAACCATAACTACATAAGCTACCGAGGTCTAAGCAGGGCAGGGTAGCTGATCAGGGGTACGGTCTACCAAAAGCCAAAGTAAAGGCCTTCAAAAAAAAAAAAAAAGGCAATTGTGCTTATCCCATACAAAATGGGGAATAAAGTTACCTACTATTCCTACCCAAGAATCAGCTATTGCAAGGAGCAATATGTACTTACATTTATAATTGCTTCTTTCTTCTCCCACTGGAAATCCTCCTTTCCTCTCTCAGACTCTCCTAGTCACTGGGACTCTCTGCTATACAGCCTTTCCCCTACCACTATAAAACCTCTCTTCTCGCCCCTAACTAGTGGAAAAAAAAAATATACTTCCTGGCCCAGCTGATCTGCAACCACCACACCTACCCGCCAAGGAAACCGCCTAGGGGCTAGACGCACCGTCAAAAAGCCACTGTCCGGAGAGAAGCTCCGGGCAATCTAAAGAAGAAGAAGTATTTTAATAAAAAAAAGCGATTCTTCAATTGATAATTCAGTCATGTGTAATATTTACTTCGCATATTTTTTTTTATAGTTTATATAAGAAATATCTGTTTTAATGTTGTTAATTTTTTTAGGATATATCAATTTAATTTTTCATTAATTTTATATCGTTTATTTATTTCCTTATTTCCTTTCCTGACTTGGCTACTTTTTCCTGCTGGATACCCTGGACTTATATTATCTGGATTTTCGAATTAGGGTTTTAGCTTTGCTTGTGACAACAACAACAACCAATAATAATAAAAATAATAATAATAATAATAATAATAATAATAATAATAATAATAATAATTATAATAATAATTATATTGTGGAATGATAATATCCTAGCTCCAAAGTAAGAATCATTGGACATATTAGGTGTGGTAGTTTTGTATTTAGTAAAAAAAAAAAAAAAATAGATGAACTGGGAGACAAGGTTTCAAGTTTCAGTCAGAATGTTCAAATATTGGGTATTCTGGAATGATTTAGCAGTAAAATCTTATACTTATAAAGACACACAAATACACACACGTTATATTATATATATATATATATATATATATATATATATATATATATATATATGTACATATGTTACGCAAAATGTGGATAATTGCCAAATGTGTACATTTT
>NC_090730.1:181806000-181818500 GCF_036898095.1 Palaemon carinicauda
AATTGAAAATTAAAAAAAAATAATAGAGAAAAAATTAAAGAATCATAGAAACCCAATGTTTTTGTAAGAGAGACATGGAAGTAAATGATACCCCGGATAGAAATTGCATCATGTTTTTAAAATTAATTTTTCAAGCGTGATATTGATTATATATCAATGGGTTTGGGGAAGCAATCAAGTCCTGAATGATGATAGAAATTAGACCAGCGAGTAATTTTGACCTCGGAAAGGAATATTATTCGCAAGGCAAGAGGAATATTTGAATAATTCATATTATTATTATTATTATTATTATTATTATTATTATTATTATTATTATTATTATTATCATTATTATCATTATTATTATTAATAGCCAAGGTACAACCCTACTCGTAAAAAGCATGATGCAACCAGCCCAAGGGCTCCTACAGGGAAAATTAGCCAGGTGAGGGAGAGAAATAAAGAAGTACATAAGCTACAAGAGAAGTAATAAGTAATCAAAATGATATATTCTAAGAACAGTAACAATATTAAGATATAAAAACTCTGTACCATGATCTTCCAATGTCCTGGGGTAGAATTCTCTTGTTTGAGGGCACCCTTAAGCAGGCTGTCGATATTTCGACTATTAATGAGGTTACACAACGTTAACGTAAACTGCAAACTAACACATACCTTACTGTTATGGTGTAGGTGGATACTCTTCCTTTTCCCACGAGTAACCACACTACGATCACACCGGAATGCTAATTTGTTGTAATCTATACGGCACACATTTTCACAATTAGGGCACTTTTTCTCTGCCAAAATCAAACCATGACGTTGAGCAAATGCAATTAGCAAATCAACTTTCCCTGAATAATGTACACAAAAATCCCCATAAGAAATAAAGCAATTGTCACAAGTGACACAGTCGGAACGGGATGAAGGTCCTGCTAATTGCTCCATACTTCACGGCAAAATAAGCTTTTCAGTTTGAAGGGAGATCCGAGACGTGCAAAAATATTCCTTCGCGGAACTTCACGTAAACTGTGGTAACTGGTGGAAAATAGCAGGGATAAGTGAAGTAATAAGTGTCAGCATTGGCTAGATTTGTAAAAACCGCTATGATTGGTTTTCAAACAGTGTGACGTCAAGAAAACACCTGTTATTGGTTAGAATAGCATTGAGAACTAGTCTGCCATACGCAGTAAGGCGGTGAAACAGCTCATTTTAGCCAAGATATCACACAGTAAACAAAAACAAACACTTAGAAAAAATCCAAGTGAAACATAACTATACACACGAATATCTTCGTTAAATAGAAGCTGCTCATATATTGACTATTATATAAGCGTTCTATATGATATAATAGTGAATTGTAGGTGTTTAAATTCTTCAAGATCTTCCGCGGAGCTCTCCTACACATTTACCAAAAACTAAACTAGGTGATGAATTAGATCATTAAATTCATACCAAAATACTAGCTCATGTGGCTAACGTAACAAAAAAGGTTTCACCTTTTAGAACATAGGAGCAATGAGATAATGGTAAATTGCAAGCAGTGTTTGCTAAGGTGGAGCAAAAACACATTTAACTTTGTGATAGATTTTTAAGATAACATTGAAATACTGGCCCATAGGGCTAATGAATGCAGCAAAACATTCTACTGGCCAGAACATGGGAGCAATGAGAATATTAAATTGTAAGTGAAACACGGTACAGCGAAGCAAAAACCAATTTAACTAATGTGATAAATTGGATAATCAATATATCGAAAAAAATACTGGTCCATGGGGCTAATGCACATAAAATCATTCTCTTTGCCAGAAAATAGGAGCAATAAGATGTGAATTCATCGGTGAACTATTGAACTATAAGATAAACTAGATCAATAACAGAACGCAAAAATACTAGCCTACAAAGCAAATACATGCAGTGAAACATGTTCTGCTTGCCAGAACATAAGAACAATGAGATAATACTAAATTTTGAACAAAGTAAACTATAGGGAAACAAAGACCAATGAATCATTCGGTGTTAATTTAGCATACTAACATTTTAGTATGCACAAGTAAGCTACATCTCAGTCCTTTGTTCATTGTGTATTCACCCCTTCAAGTTTGTATCAGTGACGATTAACGCCAAAATACTATCCAACAGGACTAATGGGTGTGGCAAATAGTCTGCTTGCCAGAACATCAGAGCAGTGAGATAATGTTTATTTGCGAGCGAAGCGAGCATACAACAGCCGAAGCCAATAAGTCATTAGCTAAATTAAGTAAAAAGGAATTTGTAATACGTTGAACGCAACACTAATACGAACGACTTACTAGAAAATGGGATGAAACTCCCTGTTTTCTATGCATCTGGCATTCATTACAAACAAATACTAGTGATTTGCCCGTTTCATTACAGTTATTCAGTTTTAATTACGGTAACTTTTAATTAAGATGACTGACGGAAACAGTTTAAGAATGTTAAGTTGAATATAAACATGTAAACAAGTTCACTATCGTTTCAGGAGTTTCGAACATAATTGATAGAGTAGTGCAAAGTCATAGCTTTTCAGTTATGGTTGTCGACACCCAATACCTTAAAAACTGTGGATTTCCGCCAGGAATCATTATCAGAAACTTTGAAAACACCACATAAGACATTAAAAACCAGTTTTATTTTCTACCAAGTTTATTGCACTATTCTATAATTTTACCAATTTTACAATAAACAGTGACTAAAGAGGTTTAATTGAACTAGTCAGAGAGAAAAAAAAATAAATGTAGTTTCACAAAAAATACCATTTGCCAATATAGATATCTCGAAAATGCAGGTTCACAAATTCTCAGTAATAAAAGAAATACTTAAGGAAACACTACTTACTTTTCACTTTTAGGGGGTTATTTCTCACCCTCCATCAGAAACAGTCTGTTCAGGCGGGCCTTGATGTGTGAAAATAATTTCTTTCGTTTGTTTTGCTCGGTATCTTTTCAGTTTTTCGCTAGCATTTGTATTCAGGCTTAATAGTTTTCAGATCACCATTATAACACTTTCCAAAGAAATAAGAAATAGTTCTATACATTTACAAAGGAAATCACAAGCGCATACTAGGCTTCCCGAGCAGTAAATAGCATACAAAGATAACGTGTGTAACGATCTTGATTGGAAATTAAAATTTAATATTTACTCAATTGCAAATGGTTGACGAAAGACACTGGAAGCCTATGAGGTAAAGATCTCGAATGGCACTCCTATTCCATATGCGAATTATTAATTATAGAGTTTTACACAGAAATTGGATGATCCAAAAAAAAAAGATAAAACGTAAAGAAAACATCATTAGATAATAGGAAAATATAAAAAAAACTTACGAAAATATAACTAATATCGAGAAGATTAAGCCACTTGCATCCACTATTAAAAGACGAGATAACTACGTCACAAAACCCTAGGAGTTGAGCAACAAGGATCACCAAGGACGATTACCTATTCCTTCCAATAGATGGCGCTGAAGGAAAGAGGTTACATATTCTTACCAATAGATGGCGCTGAAGCAAAGAAGTTATATGGTTAGAGTGTAATGTTTTGCAGTCCTTTTTTCTAACTTTTTATTTAAAATAAAGTCTTACTTCGTGAAATAATTTGTGTAAGATGTAAACGCTTTGGAAAAATTATATTAACATTATCTTACTAAATTTTTCGAACCATTGATAATGAAACAGAAATTCTAGTCCCAGGAGAATATTCGAAAGGAGCCTACTAGTAAATGAGGAGACAAACACACACACATACACACACACACACACACACACACACACATATATATATATATATATATATATATATATATATATATATATATATATATATATAATATTATATATATATATATATATATATATATATATATATATATATATATATATATATATATATATATATATATATATATTTATATATATTCTGGATAATTAATTGAATATGCTTGAATCATATAAATGTTCTTCTGTTTAAAATGATGTCAAATATATGAAAGGCTGGAATTAATTAAAACAAGGCACGGAAATTCAATTTACTACTACTACTACTACTACTACTACTACTACTACTACTAATAATAATAATAATAATAATAATAATATTATCCCAAAAGTCTTTTTCAAATCCTTCACTTCTCTGTGATTTCTAAACATGGTTGGTGGAAAAGGAGGGAGACTCGAAAGTAGAGTGAAGTTATATTTTTGTATTTTCTGATTACGACCCAGTGGGGCCTAAACTCAACTACTCTTTTATTGACCTCAAGCACACCAGACCTTGCTGCCTTATTTGCCAGAGGACTGGAAGAGCCCATTGGTTTGTATAGCTACTGGGAGTTTGATTCACTCGCTGGCATTGCAGAAATCCATTCACTACAGTTAAGATTATAAAATGTTATTCATTTTTATTTCTGTTGTTTATGGATGTATTTATTGATATTTATATGTATATATATTTGTTACATAGATAAAGATACACATATAAACAGACACACATATAAACAGACACACATACATAAATACACACGCACACACATATACATACATACATATATATATATATATATATATATATATATATATATATATATATATATATATATATATATGTATATATATATATATATATATATATATATATATATATATATATATATATGTATATATATATATATATATATTTATATATATACATATATATATATATATATATATATATATATATATATATATATATATATATATATATATATATATATATATATATATATATATATACATATATATATGTATGTATATCGATATAAATATATATATATATATATATATATGTATATCTATATATGTATATCTATATAAATATATATATATATATATATATATATATATATATATATATATATATATATATATATATATATATATATACATATATGTATATATATACATATATATATATATACATATATATATATATATATATATATATATATATATATATATATATATATATATATATATATGTATATATATATATATATATATATATATATATATATATATATATATATATATATATATATATATGTATATATATATATATATATATATATATATATATATATATATATATATATATATATATATATATATATATATATATATATATAAGCGAGTGTGTGTTTATATATACAATGACTTGGATTATAATTTTAATGTATGCAATAATCATAAAAATTTTGAAGCCTGTTGAATATCCTAAGACAGAGAGAGAGAGAGAGAGAGAGAGAGAGAGAGAGAGAGAGAGAGAGAGAGAGAGAGAGAGTGGGAGGAATAATAAAACACGGCCCAAAATGGATTTTCTTGGCAAATTATGTTAGATAGTTATGATAATACAAAATGAACTAAGAATCCTTTATATATTGTGAAAGTTGATTTCACTATATATTTATAACTTGAGGGAATGTTATTATTATTATTATTATTATTACTATCCAAGCTACAACCCTAATTGGAAAAGCAAGATGCTATAAGCCCAGGGGCTCCAATAGGGAAAAATAGCCCAGTGAGGAAAGGAAATAAGGAAATAAATAACTGAAGAAAACAAATTAACAATAAATCATTCTAAAAAAAGTAATGTCAAAAGAGATATATCATATATAATCTATTAACAACGTCAACAACAAAAATGTCATATATAAACTATAAAAAGACTCATGTCCGTCTGGTCAACAAAAAAGCATTTGCTCCAACTTTGAACTTTTGAAGTTCTACTGATTCAACAACCCGATTAGGAAGATCATTCCACAACTTGGTAACAGCTGGAATAAAACTTCTAGAGTACTGCGTAGTATTGAGTCTTATGATGGAGAAGGCCTGGCTATTAGAATTAACTGCCTGCCTAGTATTACGAACAGGATAGAATTGTCCAGGGAGATCTGAATGTAAAGGATGGTCAGAGTTATGAAAAATCTTATGCAACATGCATAATGAACTAATTGATCGACGGTGCCAGAGATTAATATCTAGATCAGGAATAAGAAATTTAATAGACCGTAAGTTTCTGTCCAACAAATTAAGATGAGAATCAGCAGCTGAAGACCAGACCGGAGAACAATACTCAAAACAAGGTAGAATAAAAGAATTAAAACACTTCTTCAGAATAGATTGATCACCGAATATCTTAAAAGACTTTCTCAATAAGCCAATTTTTTGTGCAATTGAAGAAGACACAGACCTTATATGTTTCTCAAAAGTAAATTTGCTGTCAAGAATCACGCCTAAAATTTTGAAAGAGTCATACAAATTTAAAGAAACATTATCAATACTGAGATCCGGATGTTGAGGAGCCACCGTCCTTGACCTACTTACAATCATACTTTGAGTTTTGTTAGGATTCAACTTCATACCCCACAATTTGCACCATGCACTAATTTTAGCTAAATCTCTATTAAGGGATTCACCAACCCCAGATCTACATTCAGGGGATGGAATTGATGCAAAGAGAGTAGCATCATCTGCATATGCAACAAGCTTATTTTCTAGGCCAAACCACATGTCATGTGTATATAGTATGAAAAGTAATGGGCCAAGAACACTACCCTGTGGAACACCGGATATCACATTCCTATACTCACTATGGTGCCCATCAACAACAACTCTTTGAGATCTACTACTTAAAAAATCAATAATAATGCTAAGAAACGACCCACCCACTCCCAACTGTTTCAGTTTGAAAACAAGGGCCTCATGATTAACACGGTCAAAGGCAGCACTAAAATCAAGGCCAATCATACGAACTTCCCGACCACAATCAAGGGATTTCTGTACTGCATTGGAGATTGTAAGAAGGGCATCACATGCTCCAAGGCCTTTCCGAAAACCAAATTGCAAACTAGGGAATAGATGATTACCTTCAGCAAACCTATTAAGACGTTTTGCCAGAAGACGTTCAAAAACTTTAGATAATATGGGAGTTATGGAAATTGGGCGGTAATCAGTGGGACTTGAGCTACCACAAACACATTTACATAGAGGAGTAACATTACCAATTCTCCAACAAGTGCTAAAAGCTCCTCTTCTTGCTAACTTGCGTAAAATAACAGATAACTTTGGAGCTGAGAAATCTGCTGTCTTTATAAAAAACAAAGGAAAAATACCATTAGGATCTACACCTCCATAAGCATCAAGATCCAACAACAGAGCTTTAATCTCACGAGATCGAAAAGCTAAACTAGTTAGTTTAGCCTCAGGAAAACAGGAATGAGGAAGTTCAAGTTTTTCATTACTCTGTTTACTGTCAAAAACATCAGCCAAAAGGGTTGCCTTTTCCTTTGGACAGTGAGTGACTGAGCCATCTGGTTTAAGTAAAGGAGGAACTGTTGCATCTACACCAAAGAGTGCAGATTTAAGGGTAGACCACCATTTATGTTCCTGAGTTGTACCAGAGAGGGTTTCTTTTATGATTAAATTGTACTCCTTTTCAGTTGAGGCATAAACTCTCTGAGCAAAAGCTCGAAGCTGAGTATAGTTGTTCCAGGTCAAATCTGATCTGTTACCCTTCCAAAGGTGATAGGCCTCCTGCTTCTCCAAATAAGCACGTCTACAATCATCATTGAACCACGGTTTGTCCTTCATTCGGTACCTTAGCACACGAGAAGGGATACGCCTATCAATTATGTTGACTAGATTCTCATTCAAAGGGACAACAGGATCTACACTATTATATAATTGTGACCAATTCAAGCACAAAAGATCATGCAAAATCCCATTCCAGTCTGCTTGGGATTTCATATAAATTTTACAAGAATATGATATATCAGGGACAGGCTGCTCAGTCTTCACTAATAATGAAATCAAGGCATGATCAGAAGTCCCGACTGGAGAACCAACCTTACTAGTTATAACGCCAGGGGAGTCAGTGTATACGAGGTCCAAGCAATTACCAGACCTGTGAGTAGCTTCATTTATGATTTGCTCACAGCCTGATTCTGAGGCAAAGTCTAAAGCTCTTAAGCCATGGCGATCGGTTAGAGAGATAGAACTCAACCACTCCCTATGGTGAGCATTAAAATCACCAACAAAGACAAACGAAGCCTTTCTATCATCTTCTTGTATCTTAGCCATAATGGTAAGAAGACAATCAAAGATAGAATCATCCATGTCTGGATTCCGGTAGATTGAACACAAATAAAAGTTGTTATGCCTGCCACAAACTTTTATTACCTGAATCTCATGACATCCACATTGATAGCAGGACTTATGAGAAGCAGGGTACTCGGTCCTAATATACACCGCCATTCCCCTGGCCCTAGGAATGGAATCACGTTTCAACATTATTGGCTTCTTAAAACCAGTTATAAGGAGCTCAGATGAGTGCCTCATATTAGAAACCAAAGTTTCTGAGCACAAAAGAATATCATACTGTCTGGACGCAACTGTAAGGTCTCGGATATTTGCATGAAGACCACGAATATTGCAATACAGAAGACGACATTGACGAAATCTAGGACGTACTGGTCCCGGATTTTGCTCAATGTCTCCAGACAGCATAAGAATTAATAGAAATAAAAAAGACACATCATACTTAAAAACTAGATTAACAAGAATTAAAACAAAAACAATATGTACAGAATAATAATAAAAGTGATTGATGATATCCATAGACTATAGTAAAAAGTCGGAAAAACTGGTCAACATGGAGGAGCCGATACACCATGCAAGGCTAAATACCCTCCAGGATAGCCACTTCAACTGAAGGGAGGACAGTAAGGATGGTTTTGAGAAGAAAAAATCAGAAAAAGGAAAAGACAACCTCTTGATAAACCACCAGGCATCCATGGCCCTTCTATTAAGCCTGCCCAACACACCATTTCAAAAAAACAAGAGGAAGAAAAAAAAAATAAGATAGAATAGTGTGCCCGAGTGTACCCTCAAGCAAGAGAACTCTAACCCAAGACAGTGGAAGACCATGGTACAGAGGCTATGGCACTACCCAAGACTAGAGGACAATGGTTTAATTTTGGAGTGTCCTTCTCCTAGAAGAGCTGCTTACCATAGCTAAAGAGTCTCTTCTACCCTTACCAAGAGGAAAGTACACTGAACAAATTGCAGTGCAGTAAATTAACCCCTTGGTGAAGAAGTGTTAAGTATCTCATTGTTGTCAGATGTATGAGGAAAGACGAGAATATGTAAAGAATAGGCCAGACTATTCCGTGTAAGTGTAGGCAAAGAAAAAATAAGCCGTGACTAGAGAGAGGGGTCCAATGCAATACTGTCTGGCCAGTCAAAGGATCCAATACCTCTCTAGTGGTAGTATCTCAACGGGTGGCTGGTGCCCTGGCCAACCTACTACCACGATAAAAGAGATGGAATTATACGAGTTGCATTTACTGTTTGAATTATATTCTCTCAACTGCTGTAAAGAATTTTATTATATTCTTCCCAAATTCACCAACAAACTCCTATTCATACCGTCTTTCCTTTGTTTGCCGTCTGGCGCAATCTTAATGAAAACTTGTTCCTTTATAAGATTTTAATTTTTCTGGTTTTTAAAACAATTGTCCATCTTCTTTATGTGTCTCACCGCAGAGACCGGAGTTAATTTCTTGGAAAATCGCTTCCCGTGATTTCTACGTTTCTTTACATTTTTATTTTTGTTATTTTTCTCACAATGAAGACAACGTCTTTTATTGTAAAAGACATCGCCTTTGTTTCGTATTAGGTTCCAGTGTTAACACTTTTTACTGAGCTTTATGTTAACATTTTTGTTTATTCTTTCAACGTGAGAACATAATTACCTCCGCCAACGAAGTTGGAAGTAGGTTATGTTTTACCACCTCTTCGTGTGTTTGTTTGTGAACAGCGTCCTGGCTACAAGCTTAATCGTAAAGTAATGAAACTTGCAGGGATTAACACGTATGTAAAAAGCTGGAAATTAGTATATTTCGGATGGTCAAGGTCAAAGGTCGAGGTCACGGTCAAGCAAAATGTTCAACTCATGTAATCAGCCATAAGTTTGGACATCGTTGTGACCGAGACTTCAAACTTGGTCCACGTCAATTAATACATGTTAAGGTCAAAGGTTAAGGTCAAGGTCCAACAAAAGGTCGAGAAAGAAGATCCCGCAGCGGAGGTCTGCACTTTACTGAGTGCCTTTCTGGTTTGTTTTCCAACCTTTCTTTGTGTTTTTCCAACTTCGTTGGCGGAGGTAACTACACAAAACGTGTCAAGTAAACAACTATATTAACACACAGATTATGAAGATTTTATTACGTTTCATGTGAAAACGGTAAATAGATTCTGTACCGTCGGACATTATTTTCAAATTAAATATGGAATAAGAGAAAGCTGAATTATGGTAAAGATAATCAGCATTGGACGAGGAAACATCTCAAAAATCAAGAAGAAAATGTGAAGAAAATCTCGCTTAATCACAATAATAAAAATGATATTAAATATAGTGACAATATGATAAATATAATGTTGATAATAAACGTAGTAGTAATAAGGGGTATAACCTCACTGCAGGTAAAAACCATAATAAAATCATATTAAGTATGATATTACAAAACAGAAAAATATAAATATCATGATACACAAATTAGTAATGGTAACTTTTGGAATAATAATAATCATATAAACAACACCAAGAAGAAACTTATGATGACAATGAGTACTAGACAGGTACTCGAAGCAGTCATATTTTGCTCCTAACTCTACTGCCTAATTGTACTTCGATGTAGTTTCTTCAAATTCTAATGGATTTGTCCACGAGTCATACTTAACATGTCCACCAAGTCTTATTGAAATTGGCTCTCAAGTTTTTACGTAGTGTTAAAAAAACAGAAATAAACTAACTAGATACCTGCCATTTACTTAACATTTCAATTATTTTCAAAGTATTGTTGCATTCTTGTACTTTGATATACTTCATCTAAAATGTTACATATTCATCCTTGGGTCATAACTAACATTGCCACCATGTCCATCAAGTTTTATTGAAATTTGCTCTGTGGTTTTCACATAATGTTGTTCACAAACAAAAAATAAACTAAACAAATATTTGCCATTTACTTAACATTGCGATTATTTTCAAAGTACTGTTGCGTTCTCGTACACTGTTGAAAAAAAAAAAAAACCGTAATTCTAATCGGAAATTCTCCGTAAAAAGTTACTGTTTCCGGCAGTATTTCAGTAAAATACAGGCGACCGTAATTTGTCCTTAATTTGTTAAATATATTTTATGGGTTGGTGACCGTAATATCACTACTTTACGTCATTTCAACCGTTTTTAAAATAGTAAAAATCCTGGATATTTACCGATTTTATAATGCAAAATTTTAACAGTGTACTTTGATGTACTTTATCCAAAATGTTGCATAATTCATCCTTGGGTCATAGCCAACATTGCCACCAAGTTTGGTCAAAATCAGTACAGTGATTTTAATATAAAGTTTCTCATAAACGAACAAAAAATTACACAAAGAAACACACAAAGGATAAATACATACCCATCTCAAAATCGTCGATTTTGGCGAAAGCGATAACAAAGAATAGAACAGAAACTCTCGAACATATCTAAGCTCGATATCAAACAATAGTGAGGGGATATATAGGGAATTGAAAATTTCTCCGAACCAGTATCAGATAGCCCAGCTCAGATCTGTGGAATATCCCTTCTACAAAGGAAGGTATTCGACAGTGCTATCAATGGGCAATACAGATAAGAGTCGTGAGAGAATCTGGTTTAAGGGGAAGGTTAAAGGTGTCTGGTTCCTGTTCGAATTTCATCAGAATAGATGCTCACCAGAATGTTAGCTGGGCAAGCCCCCCCCCCCCCCCCCCCCGTGGTGTTCAACCACAATAGTGGCCACTTCAGTAGACAAGTTAAACTCACAGTCCAGGTCTGGGATAAATTTGTTGCCATGCGAATGCAAGTCGAACAAGTTGCCACTGTACTAGTCAGGAGGATAATATGAGGTGATGGTTCTTTTTATTAAACGAGAAATTAGTGGTCAGATTTAATACTTTATTCTTACCTTGAGCATTTTTGTCTTATATATATATATATATATATATATATATATATATATATATATATATATATATATATATATATATATATATATATATAGGTGTATGTATATATATATATATATATATATATATATATATATATATATATATGTGTGTGTGTGTGTGTGTGTATATATATATAGATACATATATATGTATATATATATATATATATATATATATATATATATATATGTGTGTGTGTATATATGTATATATATAATATATATATAATAATATATATATACATACATATATATATATATATATTATATATATATATATATATATATATGTATATATACATATATATACACACACACACACACACACACACACACACACATATATATATATATATATATATATATATATATATATATATATATATATATATATATATATATATATATATATATTTGTCCGTCT
>NC_090730.1:181829085-181839085 GCF_036898095.1 Palaemon carinicauda
CCAAAAAAATAAAAAAAGGAGAAGATGAATTAACATTAGGATAAGTAAAATTTATTATAGGTATGTTTTCTCATATGTTTTCAAGTTTGGTTTATTTCATAGTACTTCAAATATTAAAGGGTTTCAAGTTTTATCTCCCCTAAATATATATATAATATATATATATATATATATATATATATATATATATATATATAATATATATATATAATATTATATAATATATATATTTATTTATATATATATACATATATGTATATATATATATATATATATATATATATATATATATATATATATATATATATATATATATATATATATATATATATATGAACATTTATCATAAGCACACGTGATTTTAATTAATGTAAATATCATCCACGAATGGCATTTTAATACCGAATTCTATCTTGGGAATATTATATCCACTTGGAATTCATTTTATGGTAACAGCTTCTGGCCGGGTGGGGATTCGAACCACCACCTGTTTTGGCTAGAGGACTATGCCTGCAGTGACCATGCCGACTGAGCTATCAAGAGAGACTAAAAGTTTATGACAAGTTCCCGTACATATTCCTGTCGAATTCAGGAATCTGTTCACAGACTTGAAATAAACCCATCTCCACCATGATAGCTGAATCGTGAGTTTGCAACACGTGGTTATTTTAATGAACATTTATCACAAGCACACGTGATTTTAATTAATGTAAATATCACCCACGAATGGCATTTAATACCGAATTCTATCTTGGGAATATATATCCACTTGGAATTCATGTTTAATGGTAACAGCTTCTGGCCGGGGTGGGGATTCGAACCACCACCTGTTCGGCTAGAGACTATGCCTGCAGTGACCATGCCGACTGAGCTATCAAGAGAGACTAAAAGTTTATGACAAGTTCCCGTACATATTCCTGTCGAATTCAGGAATCTGTTCACAGACTTGAAATAAACCCATCCCCACCATGATAGCTGAATCGTGAGTTTGCAACACGTGGTTATTTTAATGAACATTTATCACAAGCACACGTGATTTTAATTAATGTGAATATCACCCACGAATGGCATTTAATACCGAATTCTATCTTGGGAGTATATATCCACTTGGAATTCATTTTATTGTAACAGCTTCTGGCCGGGTGGAGATTCGAACCACCACCTGTTCGGCTAGAGACTATGCCTGCAGTGACCATGCCGACTGAGCTATCAAGAGAGACTAAAAGTTTATGACAAGTTCCCGTACATATTCTTGTCGAATTCAGGAATCTGTTCACAGACTTGAAATAAACCCATCTCCACCATGATAGCTGAATCGTGAGTTTTGCAACATTTGGTTATTTTAATGAACATTTATCACAAGCACACGTGATTTTAACGACCTTGACACTGACCTTTGACCTTAACATGTATTAAATGGCGTGGATTTTTTATACACTCAAATATGAACCAAGTTAGAAGTTTCTGAGACAACGATGTCCAAACTTAGGGCTGATTATAAGAATTGGACATTTTCCTTAGCCACGACTTTGACCTTTGACCTCGACCCTTGTAGAATTTAATCATTTTAAGTTTTACATAGCAGTTAGAACCTGCAAGTGCCATTACTCTACGATTGAAATTGTGGTCAGGAAGCTGTTCACAAACAAACACACACATAAACACACAAACAAGGGGTAAAACATAACCTCCTTCCAACTTCGTTGGGCTTAGGTTAATTTGGAAAAAACAATTAAATTCTAACTTTACATGTCCAACCATGAGACATCCCATGCTACCTTGTTACAAATTCTTATCTATTCAACATATAACTAAGCATTTTTTGCATTGGCAAAGCAGTTGA
Source organism: Palaemon carinicauda (assembly GCF_036898095.1). Taxonomy (NCBI): domain Eukaryota; kingdom Metazoa; phylum Arthropoda; class Malacostraca; order Decapoda; family Palaemonidae; genus Palaemon; species Palaemon carinicauda. The sequence goes on from NC_090730.1 coordinate 181,830,929, forward strand.
ACAAGTGACATTTGAATTCTTATTTCAACCACTCAAATGAATACTCATGAATAACTTAAGAGAACTTTGTACGTATGATATCGAAAATTTCAAGACCTCATACCGAAGATGAGCCGAAACTTAGAAAGGATTTGTATTTGCAAGCACTCATATTGAAGTTGAGAAGAGAGTTGGGACAGGATTATGTATTTTAATAACATTCTTTTAAAGTTATTTAAAAGTTCATCAAGTTTATTCGTTATTAAATTTTTTATATTACTAATCACATTAGTAATAATGAAATTATTCCTTAATAATTTTCATCTGCAATGAAGACTGATATCATTCAAAAACTTTTTATTGATTGATTATATTAAATTTTATGACGTACTTGAATTTTGTTTGAAAGGATATTTAGATCTACTCATTAAGATGATATTATTATTATTATTTTTTTTGTAATAGGTAAACCTATATGATTGTTACTTATCTTAAAATGTAGACCACGATATATATAATAGATATCATCATTAATAAAAATCATTATTACTATACTAATAATAATAATAATAATAATAATAATAATAATAATAATAATAATAATAATAATAATTTCATAATAATATAATATAATAATAATAATAATAATAATAATAATAATAATAATAATAATAATAATAATAATAATAATAATAAACAATGTGGCGGGATGTTGCAAGGACAACCCCCACACCCCTGAATCACACTTACTGACAATGGTCTCCACAAAACAAACTTTCCCCCTTACGTAATCTACAACCAGACTCTTGGACAAAAGGACAAAACAAAACAAAACATAACTTAAAACTATAATTCTTAAAACTTAAAATAAATCATAAACCATCCACATTCAAAATAAATACTTTAAACCAATCAAAACTTAACACCTTAAACTAATCAAAACTTAACACTAAAGATAAATACCATTCAAATAAACGCAAAAAATCCTAACAAACTTAAATTATACCACACACCAACACCAAAAATAAATATATATATGAATTTCTTGTATAAATATTATGGTACACCAACACGGTCGCCACACACAAGCCGGACTGTCTTTACGGCACACAACTTTGTGTTCAGCAGTTCATTGGGTGGCAATTCGCCACAACTACTTCCCTGATTGGGGTCGTGGTTATTATTAGCACCACCATCATCATCATCATCATCATCAATCGGAAGTAAACGGGCCGGTCATCAACAATCGTCAATCCAAAGAGCAGTCTTAATACCAAAATCAATCACAGGCCAGGTCGTCAACAGTTGAGCAATCAAATGAGCAGTACAAACAAAATCTTAATACAGGCCAGGTCATCAACAATACATCCACTTTCAAAATTCGGTCTCTCCAAAGGAGGAATCGCAGCCTGCCAAAATAAAAAAGAAAAACACTTACGAACACTTCTAGCTAACTGAACTATCGCACTATAATCAAAGATAAATAATAAATTGTTCCTATCATTCACAATTACGACAAGCAAAGATAAACAAAACTGTACTTACTTTGAAATTCAAAAAAACACTTCCACGCTGGTCGAAAAAAATATATATAATCCAGCTCTCACACAACTGCCTTATGCTGCAGTCAAATAAAAAAGCATTCGCTCCGAAACATTCACCACTGTCGTAACCTTACTAAAAATGTAAACAAACAATCTCATTTATACCAACAGTCTTTCTCACCACAAACGATCGTTAACCTAACTACTTTCGTTCGCTAACACAATATCTCTCTCTCTCTCTCTCTCTCCTCTCTCTCTCTCTCTCTCTCTCTCTCTCTCTCTCTCTCCTCTCTCACACACAGGATTTGGCAAAACAAAAAAAATAAAGCAAAAATAAATCCTCCACATTCCTCCCCCCTTACTTTGCCAAATCCTTCTCACACAACACTTACATTATTTTTTTCATAACCCAGTCGCAGTCGGGAACGGGACCTCTACTCCGAGTAACTGGGCCTCCATATACTCTCTCATTCACTTCTTCCTTATCACAATCATTCGCTACATTAACACTATTCCTATCTAAATCCCTATCATCTAATATATCATGTACAATCATATCTACCTCGTTCTCATCTGGCCCTATAATTACACTCATTTCTGTAAACAGTTCATCCATTTCATCAAAAACATTCTCAACTTTAGCAAAAGATTCATTCATACTACTAATCATTCTCTTATCTCTCACTCTCGCATTCGTCATCCTTTCTTTTACATCACCTAAGGAAAAGCCACACACACTATAGGTATCATTCATACTCAGCCATGATTCATCTGTATTAACACATTTATCTTCCATACACACTTGCACATTTACACCCTTGTCATACTTATTTCTAGTCTCACTTTTACTTATAAAATTTTCCCCTTTTTTCATCCTTACGTAAAACCTTCAAACGCCTCTTTTTCCTATATTCAACTAACACTAATTGTTTATTCTCCAGCCCTAACTTTTTATGCATACTAGATTCATACTTGCTCATTTCTAACCAATTATTCATCCCATTCTCACAAACATTGATCCTATTCCTTCCACACACACAGGAGGACTCACCCAGCTGAACCCTCTCACACTCTAGTTTCCCGAACATCCTGGCTGACTTACTCCCTTCTTCCTACATACTCTAGCTACATGCCCATCTGCACCACATTCAGTACACTTACCCCGCGGCTCCTTGCACATTCTAGCATAATGACCATCCTTACCACAATTACCACAAATCACATTCATACGATTACTCCTACATCCACTTGCTACGTGCCCAGTCATACCACACCGATAACATTTTACCCCTTTCTCTTTCGTGCACTCGCTAATTCTATGCCCTACCTCACCACATCCAAAACAAGCACCAAGAGCCCATCTACATTCATTCTTCTTATGTCCTACTTTCCCACACCTATAACACTTTTCATCACGGACACGGCTATCTGACATACCTCGATGTGCACTCACACTCCTATCCCTATTGCGCCAATTACCCTGCCTAAATCCTTCATTTGTCCTTACAGGTATTCCCACATTACTCGCCCTAACACTCCTATCTACTACATTATCAGCTACCCTCATTGGTCCTCTCAAAATTGCATCCTTATAACTACCAAATTCTATTACACTTTCTTCCATTCCAGTTCTTACACTCACAGATTTACTTTCTTTCATGCACCTATCTAACTCATAATCCTCAACTATCTCTAGTATATCATCCCATGTCAATCTCTCTTGCGTCCACCTCATTTTCTCTTTGCGTTTCAAATTAATAAATTCACACACATTCTCAGGTACTGTTGCCAAAAACTTCCTCATTAACTCCTTATTCTCATTTATGCCTTCATCCCCATACTTCTTCCTAGCTAACGTTTCCAACCTACATACGTACATTGATATAGCTTCTCCTGCATTCATCCTTGCCTCATCAAAATCATTCTTACGCTTATACTTAACACTCCCTTTCATACGTTTTACCTGCTCAATTATTCTCGTTTTCACACTTTCATAATCAACGTCCCCTACACTCATTATCACTCCATACATCGTCAACAAATACCCAGTCAAATATTCTCCTAACTCCCTAGCCCAAACTCTTTTACTATCACCATACTTATCCTGACAATACCTCTCATACTCCTTGAAAAAATCATTTACATCCCTACTGCTATGCTCATTGAACCTTTCACACCGAGGTACCTCTCTCATAAACACAGTCTTACACACATCACGTTCATTCTCACTGCTATCATCACTGTCTACTCCCTTGTTACCTTCTTCCTCATTCGAATATAATGAATCCACTTCCACACTTAAATTCCTATCCTTAACCATTCCCTTCTTACCCTTTTTCTTACTTACCACTTTCACCCATTCACGATCGTCCTTGCTATCAGCTTGATACTTTTTCTTCTCTTTCTTCTACATCACTTTTACCTTTCCTTTCATCTTTCCTCTCCCCTTTCTGTTCATCCTTACTATGCCTAATTCCCTTATCTTCAATATCACCATCACTATTACTACTATCACTATCACTTCCTTTCCCATTATCACCTACCTTAACCTTCTCTTTCACTACCAACCCATTACCCGAAGCTGAGGACACTCCTCCGACTGCACCTTCACCCATTATAGTTTTCATCATCCCCATGACTTGCCCCATCATATCTTCCATTCGTTTCTCCATTCGTTCTTCATTCTCTCGCATCCTCATCTCAACACATTCTTCCACTCTCTCTACTGTCCCCTTTAACTCCCTAAGCTCCTTCTGCATCGCCGCATTCTCCCAGTTCAACCTCTCATTCTCTATTAGCAACCTCTCCTCACGCTCCTTACTCAGCCGCAATTCCTCCTTCAGTAACTTGTTCTGCTCTTCCATTTTTCATCAACCTTAATCCTAAATTCTTAACCTAATTCCGTCCTTCGTCCAACAGTCCAGCTTCTATCCCACCTCAGCAGTCCCTGTTCGGGCGCCAAAATAATGTGGCGGGATGTTGCAAGGACAACCCCCACACCCTGAATCACACTTACTGACAATGGTCTCCACAAAACAAACTTTCCCCTTACGTAATCTACAACCAGACTCTTGGACAAAAGGACAAAACAAAACAAAACATAACCTTAAAACTATAATTCTTAAAACTTAAAATAAATCATAAACCATCCACATTCAAAATAAATACTTTAAACCAATCAAAACTTAACACCTTAAACTAATCAAAACTTAACACTAAGATAAATACCATTCAAATAAACGCAAAAAATCCTAACAAACTTAAATTATACCACACACCAACACCAAAAATAAATATATATATGAATTTCTTGTATAAATATTATGGTACACCAACACGGTCGCCACACACAAGCCGGACTGTCTTTACGGCACACAACTTTGTGTTCAGCAGTTCATTGGGTGGCAATTCGCCACAACTACTTCCCTGATTGGGGTCGTGGTTATTATTAGCACCACCATCATCATCATCATCATCATCAATCGGAAGTAAACGGGCCGGTCATCAACAATCGTCAATCCAAAGAGCAGTCTTAATACCAAAATCAATCACAGGCCAGGTCGTCAACAGTTGAGCAATCAAATGAGCAGTACAAACAAAATCTTAATACAGGCCAGGTCATCAACAATACATCCACTTTCAAAATTCGGTCTCTCCAAAGGAGGAATCGCAGCCTGCCAAAATAAAAAAGAAAAACACTTACGAACACTTCTAGCTAACTGAACTATCGCACTATAATCAAAGATAAATAATAAATTGTTCCTATCATTCACAATTACGACAAGCAAAGATAAACAAAACTGTACTTACTTTGAAATTCAAAAAAACACTTCCACGCTGGTCGAAAAAAATATATATAATCCAGCTCTCACACAACTGCCTTATGCTGCAGTCAAATAAAAAAGCATTCGCTCCGAAACATTCACCACTGTCGTAACCTTACTAAAAATGTAAACAAACAATCTCATTTATACCAACAGTCTTTCTCACCACAAACGATCGTTAACCTAACTACTTTCGTTCGCTAACACAATATCTCTCTCTCTCTCTCTCTCATCTCTCTCTCTCTCTCTCTCTCTCTCTCTCTCTCTCTCTCTCTCTCTCTCTCTCACACACAGGATTTGGCAAAACAAAAAAAATAAAGCAAAAATAAATCCTCCACAACAATAATAATAATAATAATAATGAATCTGATATAGTTACACTTATCAACTAGTTATATTAAAAATAAAAATATTATTGGGAAAGATTGCTAATCAAGTTATTGCCACTAAACAATTTATTGGATTCTTGAATGGTAATGAGTTCATAATGAAACACTTATTATGTTATTAATGAAAATAATGCTATTATAAATGTGACTGTAATATACCATGGATAATAACATGAGTAATTACTTTGTAAACTATAACCTACAAAAAAATATTTCGCTTAATTTCTGATAACTGAATGTTTTGTGAAAAAGTTGTGAATTTTGGTGGTGACGATTTTTACAAATTGTTAAATTTATATCAAAGGTGATATACCCAGAGCTTTGAACTTTTCTGAAAGTAAATATGAACCAAATTTATATATATTTCAAGGATTGTTGCTTTGTTCCTAATGGAAAAAGGTGCATTTGAACACAATCCAACGCGCATGCGCACTCACACACACTTATATATACACATACACACATATATATGCATAAATATATATATATATATATATATATATATATATATATATATATATATACATTAGAATACAAACGAGAACTAGATATAATAAAATAAGATAAGGAAATAAACATTAAAAACAGCTTCTTACCATAGAAATATAATAACCAACTTTCCATATCAACCCACGTGGAACTTACTTCACCCTTGCATGATCATAACTTATTTTCATTATATGAGAAATATTTTCGAAATTGATTAGATAAGGAACATTTAGTTGGCAAACTTTTTTCGCTGTTAGTTATAACATCAGGGTTTATTGGCATGAATTTTATCATTCCTTATCGCTTTTATGAGTAATATTTATTATGTAATTTACATTTTTGTGTTAGTTTATCATCACATAACTAAGTGAAAACCAAGATTACTTGAATAGATTTAAGTATTTAAGGTTGTAGTGGCCTATATGGTAACATCCCTGACTGGTAATAACCAGAATGAAGTTCGAGTCACGCTCTTACTCATTAGCTCCTTTGGTCACTGCAGTTTCACTATCCTTTTGAGCTAAGGATGGGGATTTGGGGGAGCCTATAGGTCTATCTACCGAGTCATCAGCAGCCATTACCTGGCCCTCCTCGGTCCTAGATTGTGTGAAGAGGGGATGTGGGCGCTGATCATATGTATATATGGTCAGTCTCTAGGCCATTGCCCTGTTTGATAAAGCAATGTCACACTGTCCCTTGCCTCTGCCATTCATGAACGTCCTTTAAACCTTTAAGTGTTTTGTGTTGAGCACACACACATGAAAATATTTTATATAAGTAAAATTAAGTACGTCATGTTTAATCATAATGTAACTCGTGTTTCATATTTCAGGCTTATAATTGACTTAACTATGAAACCTTTTTTCTATCTTAATGAGATATTATTTAAGCATATTTACTCAAATTAGCAAGATAAATTATTCGCAACAGGAAACTTTCCTTTCAAACCCTCTGGATATTTAGTTAATGAACAACGTGCATTGTGCATTAGGTTATTTTTCCAGGAACATTCCAGCACTAACTGGAAGAGTTGAATCAATTACCCTCTTTTACCTGTTCTAATGAGCTCCGATAGTTTTAATTATTACTGGGGAAGTATTTGCTTTATTGTACGAAATCAGAAACTGTAATGAATTGGGAATATTTGCACAAAGCAGACGTGTCCTGAAAAAATCAATTCAATGGGGGAATAAACTATACTCATTTTATATATTTATTTATTTTGTTTCAATGAGGCACATTTACACTGACTCGCAGGGGTGCCCTTATAGCTCTGAAAAAGTTTCCTGCTAGCCGATTGGTTAGAATTATTTTGCCCAACCAATCAGCGATTGGGAAACTTTTCCGAGCTAAAAAGACCCCCCTCTGAGCCGGTGCAAATGCTCCTCATTAAAAAAGAATTACTATAGAGGTGTTCTCAGTAGAGTGCAGACCTCCACCATGGCAGCTTATTTCTCGACCTTTTGCTCAGCCTTGACCTTGACCTTTGACCTTAATATGTATTACTTGGTGTGGATTTTCATACCCTCATATATGAACCAAGTTTGTAGTCTCTGTGACAACTATTTCTAAACGTATGGCTGATTACGTGATTTACACATTTTGCTTTATCGTGACCTTGACCTTTGACCTTGACTTTCCGAAATTTAATCATTGGCACCTTTTTATATAGTAGTTAGTCCCTGCAAATTTTTTTTACTCTACAATTAAAATTATGACCAGGAAGCTGTTAACAAACAAACATACAAACACAAACAGAGGTAAAACATAACCTCCTTCAAACTTCCTTGGTGGAGGTACTTATATGACATAATATATTATCATAATTATATTTCACTTCTTTTACCGGGGTTTTTATTTCTTGGTTAAAATAAAATCAAATCTACTGAGGCCCTATAGATCAAGAGAACATAAAATATACTGATATCCAAA